>NC_135235.1:14025208-14192708 GCF_051348905.1 Ranitomeya variabilis
CAGTATTATAGTAGTTATATTCTTGTACATAGGAGCAGTATTATAGTAGTTATGTTCTTGTACATAGGGGCAGTATTATAGTAGTTATATTCTTGTATATAGGAGCAGTATTATAGTAGTTATATTCTTGTATATAGGAGCAGTATTATAGTAGTTATATTCTCGTACATAGGAGCAGTATTATAGTAGTTATATTCTTGTACATAGGGGCAGTATTATAGCAGTTATATTCTTGTATATAGGAGCAGTATTATAGTAGTTATATTCTTGTATATAGGAGCAGTATTATAGTAGTTATATTCTTATACATAGGAGCAGTATTATAGTAGTTATATTCTTGTACATAGGAGCAGTATTGTAGTTATATTCTTGTACATAGGAGCAGTATTATAGTAGTTATATTCTTGTACATAGAGGCAGTAATATAGTAGTTATATTCTTGTACACAGGAGCAGTATTATAGTAGTTATATTCTTGTACACAGGAGCAGTATTATAGTAGTTATATTCTTGTACATAGGGAGCAGTATTATAGTAGTTATATTCTTGTACATAGGGGCAGTATTATAGTAGTTATATTCTCGTACATAGGAGCAGTATTATAGTAGTTATATTCTTGTACACAGGAGCAGTATTATAGTAGTTATATTCTTGTACATAGGAGCAGTATTATAGTAGTTATATTCTTGTACATAGGAGCAGTATTATAGTAGTTATATTCTTGTATATAGGGGCAGTATTATAGTAGTTATATTCTTGTATATAGGGGCAGTATTATAGTAGTTATATTCTTGTACATAGGAGCAGTATTATAGTAGTTATATTCTTGTACATCGGAGCAGTATTATAGTAGTTATATTCTTGCACATAGGAGCAGTATTATAGTAGTTATATTCTTGTACATAGGAGCAGTATTATAGTAGTTATATTCTTGTACATAGGGGCAGTATTATAGTAGTTATATTCTTGTATATAGGGGCAGTATTATAGTAGTTATATTCTTGTACATAGGAGCAGTATTATAGTAGTTATATTCTTGCACATAGGAGCAGTATTATAGTAGTTATATTCTTGTACATAGGAGCAGTATTATAGTAGTTATATTCTTGTATATAGGGGCAGTATTATAGTAGTTATATTCTTGTATATAGGGGCAGTATTATAGTAGTTATATTCTTGTACATAGGAGCAGTATTATAGTAGTTATATTCTTGTACATCGGAGCAGTATTATAGTAGTTATATTCTTGCACATAGGAGCAGTATTATAGTAGTTATATTCTTGTACATAGGAGCAGTATTATAGTAGTTATATTTTTGTACATAGGGGCAGTATTATAGTAGTTATATTCTTGTATATAGGGGCAGTATTATAGTAGTTATATTCTTGTACATAGGAGCAGTATTATAGTAGTTTTATTCTTGTACATAGGGCAGTATTATAGTAGTTATATTCTTGTAGATAGGGGTAGTATTATAGTAGTTATAATCTTGTACATAGTGTCAGTATTATAGTAGTTATAATCTTGTACATAAGGGGCAGTATTATAGTAGTTATATTCTTGTACATAGGGAAAGTATTATAGTAGTTATATTCTTGTACATAGGGACAGTATTATAGTAGTTATAGTCTTGTACATAGGGGCAGTATTATAGTAGTTATATTCTTGTACATAGGGGCAGTATTACAATAGTTATATTCTTGTATATAGGAGCAGTATTATAGTAGTTATATTCTTGTACATAGGGAGCAGTATTATAGTAGTTATATTCTTGTACATAGCAGTATTATAGTAGTTATATTCTTGTACATAGGAGCAGTATTATAGTATATTCTTGTACATAGGAGCAGTATTATAGTAGTTATATTCTTGTATATAGGGGCAGTATTATAGTAGCTATATTCTTGTACATAGGGCGCAGTATTATAGTAGTTATATTCTTGTACATAAGAGCAGTATTTTAGTAGTTATATTCTTGTACATAGGAGCAGTATTATAGTAGCTATATTCTTGTACATAGGGGCAGTATTATAGTAGCTATATTCTTGTACATAGGAGCAGTATTATAGTAGTTATATTCTTGTACATAAGAGCAGTATTTTAGTAGTTATATTCCTGTACATAGGAGCAGTATTATAGCAGTTATATTCTTGTATATAGGGGAAGTATTATAGTAGTTATATTCCTGTACATAGGGGACAGTATTATAGTAGTTATATTCCTGTACATAGGGTCAGTATTATAGTAGTTATATTCTTGTACATAGGAGCAGTATCATAGTAGTTATATTCTTATACATAAGAGCAGTATTTTAGCAGTTATATTCTTGTATATAGGAGCAGTATTATAGTAGTTATAATCTTGTACATAAGGGGCAGTGTTATAGTAGTTATTTTCTTGTACATAGGGGCCTTATTACAATAGTTATATTATTGTATATAGGAGCAGTATTATAGTAGTTATATTCTTGTACATAAGAGCAGTATTATAGCAGTTATATTCTTGTATATAGGAGCAGTATTATAGCAGTTATATTCTTGTACATAGGGGCAGTATTATAGTAGTTATATTCTTGTACATAAGGGCAATATTATAGTAGTTATATTCTTGTACATAGGGGCAGTATTATAGTAGTTATATTCTTGTACATAAGGGCAATATTATAGTAGTTATATTCTTGTACATAGGGGCAGTATTATAGTAGTTATATTCTTGTACATAGGAGCAGTATTATAGCAGTTATATTCTTGTACATAGGAGAAGTATTATAGTAGTTATATTCTTGTACATAGGGGCAGTATTATAGTAGTTATATTCTTGTACATAGAGGCAGTATTATAGTAGTTATATTCTTGTACATAGAGGCAGTATTATAGTAGTTATATTCTTGTACATAGGGGCAGTATTATAGTAGTTATATGCTTGTACATAGGGCAGTATTATAGTAGTTATATTCTTGTACATAGGGGCAGTATTATAGTAGTTATATTCTTGTACATAGGGGCAGTATTATAGCAGTTATATTCTTGTACATAGGAGCAGTATTATAGTAGTTATATTCTTGTACATAGGGGCAGTATTATAGTAGTTATATTCTTGTACATAGGGGCAGTATTATAGTAGTTATAGTCTACACACAGTGAGCAGTATTACAGAAGGCAGAACGGTGAAAATTACTGTAAAGAGTAAAATAAATTCTGGACATCAGATTAGGATGTAAGCGGATTAGAAAACAAACAAAACGATGGTAAAAAGAAATGTCTGAATTTGCCATAAAAGAAGCCTAAGCCGGGTGTCTTGTAGTGTCACACATTGCCGGAGCTGCCATGTCACCTGAGCCTGCGGCCGGCAGCCCACTATCAGGCTCTCGCCTCCTCCAAACACATCCGTCCAGCGCTCGTTCGGTCTGAGTGCCAGATTATCTGACTGTGGTGACGCCAGTTCTCCCGGAGACATAAATCCATCACTCATCGTGGTCCCGCAAGCTGTGAAAAGCGTTTACCATCCTGATACTTTATGATGGTCAGAAGCCAAGAACGTCGCACCGAGAATCCGATTGACGAAGCCGAGCGTTATCCAAACAGGACTGGTGTAAGGACAACTGGGACTTGTAATACTGCTCAGTAGTTTAAACTTTATAGAACTAAAACTGTCTAATTGTGAAATTAAAAAAAACAAACAATCCTGAGTATGAGGTCAGTCTGGCGTCATGTCTTGTGCCCAGATAAGATCAGGGATGGATTCGGGCTCTGCCGTGCTTTTTCTTCAGATAGAATAGTGAACGAGATTTTGATATTTTGCATAAAGTTAATATTAACGTATCAGAAATTAAATAACTCATGTGTGACCACAGCAAAGTGCAAACCTCATTCCTAATTTCTTTGGCTTCGATATTTCAGAATGCAGCCTGCAGTGTAAAGTATGGAGGCGCGGGTTTATTACGCACTATTGTGGACATTTCCTGGATAATTAACCCATTAATCTTCTATCTTTTGTGTGATATTGCACCAACTCCACTGAATGTTTGATCGGTGCGGGTGCGAATATGCCGATTTCTAAAGCTCGTAGATTGAGAGAGGATCTGTCGGCACACAGAGATCTCATGTATAAGATCGGCATCAACTGCGGACAGATCAACGACCCCCTGATTATTGTTAGGGCGAGACCCCGGAGTCCGTTAAGGGGGCAGAATGGTTTTGGTGCCATTTGGACTGACGGAGCCGACCGGAGCCCATACTATACATAGGAAAACAGAGAGATCTGCCTGTTCTGGAGGCTGTTGGGCGCCATGAGGGTCAGATCCAGAAACCAGACTTCTGAGGCACATTCAGAAATATATTAATACGTCTTTTCTGTGACCCCAGAAAATGTATTACTTTTATATAAAAAAAAACAAACATGGGAATTAAGGGGCGAACATTCACAAAACTGTGCACTTAAATGTTCACTGAGGATTAAGTAGAAGATATCAGGCAGCCCTGCAAACCGAAGCCCTAGAGACCTCCTACGTCCAGCGTCTCGTGTGCATCCCACCACGACAAGGTTGTTGTCCCCATTCTACCAACCAGAAGGGGCGCCGGAGATGCTGGCGGGTAGGACGCGGTTTACGGGGCTGTGGTCCGGCGGTGGGCATTGGACCGGGGTCCTGAGAATCTTTTTTCCCCTGCCTTATACATCAGCTCCCCAGACTCGCTGCGACCTTGAAAAACTGTGTTGCACGTTTTGGCTACTTGTCCTGCGTGACACCGGCCCAAGGCCTCGTTCTGACGACTGTATTTTGGGTTAGCACCATATTCTACAGGGGAGAATGTCTGTAATACTCCGTGCACATTCAGGGCCCCGGGGGGGTGCCGTATTACGGATGTGATTCACAATTTGCCAATGGCAACTAGACCCGAACTAAAGATTCTTACATTGAAATATCTATAGACAGTCTGCTCTAAACGTTGACCAGCTGCCTCCCCGGCATGTTTCGCCATTGCTGGCTTCTTCAGGGAATGAGGATGCTAAATGAAGAAGCCAGCAACGGCGAAACATGTCGGGAAGGCAGCTGGTTAACGTTTAGAGCAGACTGTCTATGTTGGTAACACTGACGCAGCCACTCTTAACCAGATATTATTTATATGGACAGCACTGACTTAAGGTCCTATGCTATGCTGTACATACAGGGAAATAATAACGCTTCACCTAATCAATCGTCAGGGAAATATTCACTGCAACTCTACAAAGAGGGGAAGAACTGAATAATAATGAACCCCCACGGAAATCCACAGACAGTGGAAAAGCACAGGTAGTCAAGTGCAAAGGGAGGGAATTCCTTACCCCCGGGGTTAATCAACTGGCGAGCAATATAATAATATGGACACTGCAATATTAAACAAGCACTTTATTCCTTATGATATCATTTACATTCAGTAATAAAAGTTATATTTTAATGTAAGAATCTATAGTCAGGGTATAGTCAGGGTCTAGTTGCCATTGGCAAATTGTGAATTGTCCTGGTAAACCCTACGCTGATTCTTGTTGAACAGTCTTTAATAACCGTATTACGGATGGGCGCCATAGCGTTCCACTATATCACCATGTGCATGATGCCGTCACATAAATAATGTATAGAAATGATATAAATATCAGGTGTATAGATGGCGGCCGCGGCCTCCCCTCCCCCGCACTGTGTCCTCCTGATAGCATTGTCTGCTCGAGATGCGGATCGGTTAATCTTAATACACATTGCTACAAGTCTTTTATTCCAGGATGTTGAAGCCAATTGTGATCTGATTAGCGGCACCGGGAGTTCATTGTTAATCACTGTCTACATTCATTTACTTGTAGTGTGCGCCTCTTGTACTCAGAAATGAAATGCCACCGAGGTCCCCAGCAAATTAAACCGCTGACTGCTCGCTGTGTCCGAGATTTCGCTTCAAGTGATGTTTGTCCCACAATGGGGAAGGTGCATCAAATGCTGCGGAGCGGCGCTCTGCAGCTCGTGCGCCAGGCGTCCTTTCATCTCGCTGCATTGAGATTCTGGCGGCCCGCACTAATGGACAGACGTTGGGAACGCCGCTCTCGTCTAGCAGCAAAGCGCGCCATTCTTCACAATAGCTTCATTAACAGAAGGGGAAAAGTCGGCCGGATGAGTGGCTAAGCGGTGATGTCTTGTTGGGTCAATTCTGACCGCAGGAACGGAGATTATATTCCCGATATATAAACTACAATCTGAAACATTCCCAGTATTAAAGGGATATTCGCTTCCTGTAAAGCAGTGGCATAAAACAAGGACATTACTGTAAAATCAAGTATGTCCGACTTCTGGGACAATCACTCGGCCAAGAATGAAGAGGCTGTGGTGCCGGTCCGGTGACGAGCCCAAGCTTTCCTTGCAAAGCAACACACAAAAGGAAGAACCAGAAAAGGGTTAAATCAGGCCGCAGCCCCTTCATTTTCAGGATCGAGGGGGTCCCACGTATTTATACAAAATTATGCTTTCAAGTTGTTGTAGGATCTTATTAATTTCTGAAAATATTCTATTTCTGCACATAAAATGCTAATACTGGCCCTTAAGACATCTACTAGGACAGTCCTGTAATAAGGAGCATGTGACGCTAATGCAGTAAATGCTACACTTCCCATGATGGATCTGTGTGCGCTGCTCATCCTGCGCAGTGAGAATGCTCCTGCGCATGATATCTTCACCCATGGAGGTCCCATGAGGGAGATATTACTGTTAAGTTTCCTATCATGATCTTACCTGTCTATAGAAATATGGCATGGATAACATCATCCATCTGACCAATATTAATTTGACTTATTTAAAGTGACATAGAACAATGCGTTACATTTGCCACGACTCCGAAAATGACTCATATCTGTTAAGTCTAAGCTGTTCATAAAAACCTCAATATTCATAACTTGCAAAGCAGGACACAGCAGCTTAATGTAGTTTGCCTGAAAGTTCAGTGCCACATGCAGGCAAGGGCCATAAATCTGTCACCAGTCCCATTCTTCTGAAAGTTGAGGAGTGGAATGGTGTCTGTGATCAGATGACCAACTCTGTTTACAGTGGGGGAGTTAGAGGGTCTCGGCTGCAGAGTTGTAGGTCCGGTAATCCATGCTTCAATGTGAATATGAGAACTATATAAATTTTACAATTATATCTATGTGATGGTGTGATATGCTATGTGGGTATTATTTTTGTGTATATTTCTATTTTACTTATTTTCATGGTGTTCTCTTGTAGAAGGAGTTATTTGCAAATTGATGAATGGCTGTTGCTGCCATCTGATATCAGCCCCCACAGTACTGTATTGTATGCTAATGACATGTTGACCTAGCTTGTTGAAACAATGAGCCCCTGAGACCTTCCCCCTCCTGACCTGTGAATGAGGGAGACTTGTAAATATCAGGGAGGTGACACACAGGTCAGTCTTGTGTGGAATGATCATGTGTTCACAGCATCTCGGAGAGAAAGAAGAGTAGATGGACTATGTTATCCTCTGTCTGCTGGATTGTTGGACTTTTATCCTGTTACTGAACTGCATTCGTGTTCTGGACTATTTTATCCTTTGTGTGGTGGATCGTATATGGACCTTTCGTATTTTTGCCTAAATAAAGGTCTTGGGATTACTCACTCTTCACTGGCTCCGTTGATTGTGTGATACCGGAGAAGGACCCCGTGACAATCTAGAAGAGGTTTTATGATTTGGGGCTGAAACAAAAATGCTATTCATCTCGATTATGAGACTATTCGTCCTGGGGGACAAATTGTAATCTTTTATATCAAATGACATCAGAACACTCAATGCCAGTCTGCTGCTTCAACAGCCAACGAGATAATGTCTTGTCTTATTAAAGACGTGGCTGCCGCAGAAGAAAACACAGCTTCAGCCTTTAATGGGCACTGGTGTAACCACATCATATCATTGCTGTCAGGAATCACAAGTCATTTCTCAGGTAAAACAACCGCCACTATGGACTGGTGCGGTAAAGTTTTGGGTACCAGTCTATTAAAAGAGCATTGAAAAGATTTCAAAAAAGGATAACCAAATAAAAGGATTCTCATCATATTAAATGTGCAAAATTGCAAACTACTTGTAAAAATAAGAACATAACATATTGCTAAAAATGCTCCATTCTCAAGAACAGAGGGATTTTTAATTCTGCGGTGTACGGCTTCTTGCCGAGGTTTTCGGCCACCTCAGAAGTGGCTGGACTCCTAGGAAAGGAGCACATGAGTGCAAGCTGTTTGCTAGAACGCTTGTGAGCGCTGCTCTGAAGATGGCTGCATTGCTGGATTTGTGCAGTCCATAGTAACATGGGAGAGTGCAGTCTTGGGCTCAATGGCTCAGTCATGTCATCAGGAGGGCGGTCATTCTTCAGGGGCAAGCGAGAAGTCAGGAGAAATGGCAGCGGTGTACTCCTGCAGATTCGGTGACTTGTGCGGGAGCAACGTAAACCTCATGCAGTCAATAATAGATCCCGAGGGATCTGCCCCGGCTTAGAGTATCACATACAGTGGTAACGTCATACAACCTGCAGAGGCTGCAGGAAGCCCAGGACCTGGAGAAGCCGGAGAGCACCAGTGGTGGTGGAGAAGGACCTGATACAGCTTCTACAGTCTCAGCGATCAGCGCTTCTACCCTGAGTATGGGCGACGTCCATCATCCAGATAACGAACCTGCGACTAATTATGTGTCAGGAGTCACAGCCTCAATGGTCGCAGGGACAGTAATGAACACGCGCTCTAATCAGAAGCCAGCTATATAGCGAGGCATGAATTTTTCAGCGGCCTGCCATGTGCGGAGGCATGAATGTTTAATCCCCCGTCACCTCTGTCACTACAGGTTACAGACATCACCGCCACGCTCCGCACTTATGGATTAGATTACATTACAGCAGGACACAGACACAGCGGCCTTCATGTCCTGACGGCAGCATTGTATAAACGGCCATGGATGGAGTCTGAAGCCGCCGCTCAATGAGCACATGGAACTCGGGCTCTAATGGGTTTATTCTCTCCTCACCCGTTGTATAATGCGCCACTAATCAACTCAAAACCTCCCGCCACATTGTTACCGCTCTGTCCTGGTTTACGGTCGAGGTCCTTGGGGATGGCTACTGTGACATAGGGGGAGACGGCCGGCGATAATCACTCTTCTACCGGCATCTCTGGAGCTTCTTATTAACGGAATACAGAAGGCAAAAGTAATGGGGGAAGCATTTGTCCTTCGCACACAGAATATCCTGTGACGGACATCAGTAACATTAGGCGTAAGGTTTCTCCACAGGTGGTGAAGGCAGAATTATGGGTGAGGAAATGCTTCCTAAAAAAAGTTATGAAAAGTAGATCTCCTCCATGAAGAAGAAAGTGGTCTCTGTAGCGCGACCTACAGGAGGCGTCCTGACCTGCATTGGGTGTGTAGCGCCATCACAATCAGAGTCTCCTCCCACAAGAAATGACATGAATCTGCCGACCACTGTTTCAGGGTTCTTGCTCCTCATCAGTGCATGGCAAGGTACTACTCGGCTGGGAAAGAGGCATTTACAAGTGATTGGCAGCAGGCATAAAAAGCTTTATAACAGGTGATTTACAGGACCCTGGCTCAGTGGCTGCTGGACTATGACCCTCCCCCACCTGCTTATATGCTCAGATCCTCCTCTGATTAGTAGGCCATCATTATTGCGGTATAGAGCACGCATGACGCTGTGCAGCATCTACTAATCAGTCTTATAGTAAAGCTCCCTAGGGAAAAAGTTTGCAAATTGTCTCTTGTCCAGGAGCAAGAAAGCAGTGTCTCCAGTGTAACGTATGGGAGGTCCCCCGACCGGCACTGATGAGGGGTAAACCTGAATCAGCTACCTGAATATCGGGGTCTTGGAGGTTTCCCCTGACAGTTTCCTAGGGCATCACAGGGGCTGAGAGTCTCCACAGACTTCAGATCTAGTCCATGGTCCATATTTCGTGCCATTCACATCCATAGGCCAGATTCGGCTTCCTGTGCACCAGAATGAGGCAGATTATGGCGCTGGACCCGGTTTGGTCATCTGAATATGTCACTGGTATATCAATAAGATAAACAGAAATTGTCAGTGACGGGACGAGCTGAATCATTTATGGCGCTCAGGATATGGGGCAGGTAATTGACACGGGTTGTCGGCTTTGTATACAGAGCTGCACTTTGTTTAGGGGTCCAGAGCTGCACTTCCCTCTGGCGTAAAGCCTGGACACTCGGGGCATTTACATGTGTTTATGGGAGTCTGGAAGGAGCGAGGCTCTGACAGTGCAGACGCTTATCGTATTCACAATCTTCCCGACTATTTAGCATCTGTCAAGGGTCATCCATCCTCTCCTCTATCATCACTTCACAAACTCGCTCAGGGCACAATCTGCAGATAGAGAAATTCAGACTCTACAGATCGTGCAGTGTTTATGTCGGCTCATATCAACAATGCAAAAGCACCATCATAATAAAGGAGCTTCCTATATATAGAGCCCCGGTGGTCTGTAAGGTGGGGATTACCATGTGCCACGAGAGAGACGAGCCGCACGCTCCCCCCAGCTCCACATGGTTAATGCAGCATTCATCACGGTTCTGTATTAGACATTGATTATAATCAATAAGGATGTATATAGTCCATTACTTATCCTGTATTATACCCCAGAGCTGCACTCACTGTGTACATACATTACTGATCCCGAGTTACATCCTGCATTATACTCCAGAGCTGCACTCACTATTCTGCTGGTGCAGTCACTGTGTACATACATTACATTACTGATCCTGAGTTACATCCTGCATTATACTCCAGAGCTGCACTCACTATTCTGCTGGGGCAGTCACTGTGTACATACATTACATTACTGATCCTGAGTTACATCCTGTATTATACCCCAGAGCTGCACTCACTATTCTGCTGGGGCAGTCACTGTGTACATACATTACATTACTGATCCTGAGTTACATCCTGCATTATACTCCAGAGCTGCACTCACTATTCTGCTGGTGCAGTCACTGTGTACATACATTACATTACTGATCCTGAGTTACATCCTGTATTATACCCCAGAGCTGCACTCACTATTCTGCTGGTGCAGTCACTGTGTACATACATTACATTACTGATCCTGAGTTACATCCTGTATTATACCCCAGAGCTGCACTCACTATTCTGCTGGTGCAGTCACTGTGTACATACATTACATTACTGATCCTGAGTTACATCCTGTATTATACTCCAGAGCTGCACTCACTATTCTGCTGGTGCAGTCACTATGTACCTACATTACATTACTGATCCTGAGTTACATCCTGTATTATACTCCAGAGCTGCACTCACTATTCTGCTGGTGCAGTCACTGTGTACATACATTACTGATCCTGAGTTACATCCTGTATTATACTCCAGAGCTGCACTCACTATTCTGCTGGTGCAGTCACTGTGTACATACATTACATTACTGATCCTGAGTTACCTCCTGTATTATACTCCAGAGCTGCACTCACTATTCTGCAGGTGCAGTCACTGTGTACATACATTACATTACTGATCCTGAGTTACATCCTGTATTATACCGCAGAGCTTCGCTCACTATTCTGCTGGTGCAGTCACTGTGTACATACATTACATTACTGATCCTGAGTTATATCTTGTATTATTCCCCAGAGCAGCTCTCACTATTCTGCTGGTGCAGTCACTATGTGCATACATTACATTACTGATCCTGAATTACCTCATGTATTATACTCCAGAGCTAGTTAAGACCACAGCTCAGCGTCAGGGATTCAGTATATACACTGCTCAAAAAAATAAAGGGAACACTAAAATCCCACATCCTGGATATCACTGAATGAAATATTCCAGTTGTAAATCTTTATTCATTACATAGTGGAATGTGTTGAGAACAATAAAACCTAAAAATTATCAACGTAAATGACAACTAATATCCCACGGAGGTCTGGAGTTGGAATGATGCTCAAAATCAAAGTGGAAAATAAAGTTACAGGCTGATCCAACTTCAGCGGAAATGCCTCAAGACAAGAAAATGATGCTCAGTAGTGTGCGTGGTCTCCACGTGCCTGTATGATCTCTCTACAACGCCTGGGCATGCTCCTGATGAGGCGGCGGATGGTCTCCTGAGGGATCTCCTCCCAGACCTGGAATAACGCATCCGCCAACCCCTGGACAGTCTGTGGTGCAACGTGACGTTGGTGGATGGAGCGAGACATGATGTCCCAGATGTGTTCAATCGGATTCAGGTCTGGGGAACGGGCGGCCAGTCCATAGCTTCAATGCCTTCATCTTGCAGGAACTTCCGACACACTCCAGCCACGAGATCTGGCATTGTCCTGCATTAGGAGGAACCCAGGGCCATCCGCACCAGCAAATTTTCTCACAAGGGGTCTGAGGATCTCAGTACCTAATGACAGTCAGGCTACCTCTGGCGAGCACATGGAGGGCTGTACGGCCCTCCAAAGAAATGCCACCCCACGCCATTACTGACCCACTGCCAAACCAGCCATGCTGAAGGATGTTGCAGGCAGCAGATCGCTCTCCACGGCGTCTCCAGACTCTGTCACGTCTGTCACATGTGCTCAGAATTTGCCAATCCTGGTGTTCTATGGCAAATGCCAAGCGTCCTGCATGGTGTTGGGCTGTGAGCACAACCCCCATCTGGATGTCGGGCCCTCAGGCCATCCTCATGGAGTCGGTTTCTAACTGTTTGTGCAGACACATGCACATTTGTGGCCTGCTGGAGGTCATTTTGCATGGCTCTGGCAGTGCTCCTCCTGTTCCTCCTTGCACAAATGCTGAGGTAGAGTTCCTGCTGCTGGGTTGTTGTCATCCTATGGCCCCCTCAAAGTCTCCGGGTGTACTAGCCTGTCTCCTGGTAGCGCCTCCAGCCGCTGGACACTACGCTGACAGACACAGCAAACCTTCTTGCCACAGTTCGCATTGATGTGCCATCCTGGATGAGCTGCACTACCTGAGCCACTTGTGTGGGTTGTAGATCCGTCTCATGCTACCACGAGTGTGAAAGCACAACCAACATTCAAAAGTGACCAAAACATCAGCCAGAAAGCATTGGTACTGAGATGTGGTCTGTGGTCCCCACCTGCAGAACCACTCCTTTATTGAGGGTGTCTTGATAATTGCCAATAATTTCCATCTGTTGTCTATTCCATTTGCACAACAGCAGGAGAAATTGATTGTCAATCAGTGTTGCTTCCTAAGTGGACAGTTTGATTTCACAGAAGTTTGATTTACTTAGATTCGGTTGTTTAAGTTTATTTTTTTGAGCTGTGTATATTGGTCAATGTGTGACAATTGATAGGAAATGCCCTTTCCTGTTGTGTTGGGCGATGTCTAGAGAATGGCAGGAGTTTGCTACAATATATAAAGTTGGAGATAAGATCGCATTCACTTCATAAGTGACAAGACACACAAGATCTAATCAACAAACGACAAGAAGAAAAGTCCTGAAAAATGTCAGAGAGTGAAGAAATGGGTCATAAGGTGAGAAGATTGTAGACAGAACCTGGATAATTATTCCAAAAATGTGTTTCAGGATGGAAAGAAAACCGCTAGATGCACTATAGATGGAGCAAGAGGGGTAGGAGAGAAAAATGACAGCATGTGGGGTACAGACTACATGCAGCGAAGGTTCAAGAGGAGATCAGCCGGCGAGTGTCTCATTCGTCTAAGACTGGCGAAGATTAATCGAAATGTTGGAGGAGGTATTTGTGATCAAGAGGTGGAAAAATGGGGCCTCTCTGCATGTTGTCTCCACTTTGCCCCCAGAAATAACGAGTGAGGTTTTGTGGTGTGGTGGGAGGAGCGGGGCACGAACAGAAGAAGCACATGAAGAAACTTTAAGATTGTCAGGGAACAGCGAGAATTTGACGTAGAAGGTTATCTCAGAGTCAAAGCAGCTCTCCTCGAGAAATAAAGCAGGACTCTGACAGTTCAAGTGACGGGGACCTAAGAGGTTGCACCACAATGGCTTCAGACTAACACAAACAACTACCCAGGAGTACGCCGGCCTTTTACGGCCCCGGCCCGGAGTTTTGTCAGCAGGCAGGCGCCTCTTGGAAGGTTTATGCAACATGCAAAAGCGAGAATGAAGAGCGATCTGGATGGCTAGGAAATTTTTTTTTTTTTGCTTTTAAAAATTTTCAAAACATTTCCTTAAAGTTTTTCCAAAAATAGTCCCTGAATTGACTGTAGTCTGGTCGAGGGTAAACCAGAGCACATGGGCACCCCCAGACGTCAGCTGCGTGGGTCAATAGGACACAGAAATGTTTCAGAAAGTTTCAAAAATTCTTACAGGAGAATTTGATGAAGCGGAGGACAATCTTTTCTCCAAAATGTTGGGTATCTGATGCTGGAGATCTGAAAAGCTGCTGATATGAGTGGAGACAGTGCCTTATTTCTGGGCTAGTTGTTGTTACTTTCCAGCCAATCTACAGATTAGATATCACTTTGCATTGTCCCATTGTGTGAGATGACATGTGCAGCACTCACCACAGCAGAAGCTCCAGGCAGATGTAGAAAAGATCAGTATTTGTGTGTCCCCTGAATGTAATGGATGCTCTGTCCATCAGAGTGGAGAAACACCCATCCAGCATTGCCTGTATATACAGGACGGCAGGGCACAGAAATGTCATAAGTGGCTCCCGCAAGAGATGGAGCAGAACCTCTCATGGTCAGGAAGTGATGGTGCACAGCCCCTCATGGTCAGGAAGTGATGGTGCACGGCCTCTCATGGTCAGGAAGTGATGGTGCACAGCCTCTCATTGTCAGGGAGTGAGGGAGAAGAACCTCTCATGGTTAGGGAGTGATGGAGCAGAAATGGTCAGGAAGTGATGGAGCAGAACCTCTCATGGTCAGGAAGTGATGGAGCAGAACCTCCCATGGTCAAAAAGTGATGGAGCAGAACCTCTCATGGTCAGAAAGTGATGAAACAGAACCTCTCATGGTCAGGGAGGTATTGAGCAAAATCTCTCATGGTCAGGGAGTGATGGAGCACAGCGTCTCATGGTCAGAGAGTAATGGAGCACAGCGTCTCATGGTCAGTGAGTCATGGAGCACAGCATCTCATGGTCAGGAAGTGATGGAGCACAGCGTCTCATGGTCAGGGAGTGATGGAACACAGCGTCTCATGGTCAGGGAGTGATGGAGCACAGCGTCTCATGGTCAGGGAGTGATGAAGCACAGCGTCTCATGGTCAGGGAGTGATGGAGCACAGCGTCTCATGGTCAGAGAGTGATGGAGCACAGCGTCTCATGATCACGAAGTGATGGAGCACAGCGCCTCATGAACACAGTGATAGAGCACAGTGTCTCACGATCAGAACATGATAGAGCACAGCGTCTCATGATCTGGGAGTGATTGAGCACAGTCTTGTCATTTGTTACCCTTCTAATGATAAGGAGATTATTCTGCTGACCCCGCCCATCTAATGAGATGAGTCTGCTGACCCCGCCCTCTAATGATGATGAGGCGGCTCTAATGACCCCACCCTCTAAAGATAATGAGACCACTCTGCTGACACTGACCGCTAATGCGGACATGATTCTGCTGTCCGTGACCTCTAATGAGAGGACTCTGCCCTCCAATGATAATGAGATCACTCTGCTGACCCTGCCCGCTAATGGTAATGAGATCACTCTGCTGACCCCGCCCTCTAACGGAAATGCGATTACTCTGTCCGCTAATGCGGAGATGATTCTGTTGACCCCACCCTCTAATAATAATGAGATCACTCTGCTGACCCCGCCCTCTAATGGTAATGTGATTACTCTGCCCGCTAATGCTAAGATAATTCTGCTGACCTTGCCCGCTAATGATAATGAGATCACTCTGCTGACCCCATCCTCTAATGATAATGAGATAACTCTGCTGACCCCGCCCTCTAATGGTAATGCAATTACTCTGCAGACATTGCCTGCTAATGCTGAGATGATTCTGCTGACCCCACCCTCTAATGATAATGAAATCACCTCTGACTGGGCCCTCTAATGTTAATGAGGTCACTCTGCTGACCCCGCCCTCTAATGATAATGAGATAACTGCTGACTGTGCCCTCTAATGATAATGAGATCGCTCTGCTGACTCCGCCCTAATGATAATGAGAACACACTGCTGACCGCGCCCGCTAATGATGAGATCACTCTGCTGACTCTGCCCTCTAATGATAATAAGATGACTGCTGACTCCGCCCTCTAATAATAATGAGATTACTCTGACGACCCTGCCCTCTAATAATAATGAGGCCACTCTGCGGACCGCAACCTCTATAAAATGAGATGACTACTGAGTCCATCTTCTTATGATGAGATGACTCTGCTGACTCGGCCCTCTAACAATAAATAAATGACTGCTGACCCTGCCTCTTAATGACAATGAGATTACTGCTAACCCCACTGTCTAATGATAAGATGACTATTGAGTCTGCCTTAGAATAATAGTGACCCTCTAACAGTAATGATATAGCTCTGCTGGTTCTAACCCAATCTATAGAGATAAGCTGACAAGTGAGTTAGACAAAACAGCAATCTCCAGTCTCTAACGCTTGCTCTTGTGGTTGGTGTGAGAACAGCAATATTTCAATGATATATTATTACGGTATATGTGGGTTTTGTGTGTCGTTTTCTAGAGATACATTACTGTTCTGCAGAACGCTCTAGTCTAGTTCTAGACACATTTATCTGGCACGTTCTTCAGTAAGGAGATGGGAGAGATGGCGCAGTGCGTCAGACTGCCAGGGAGAGGGAAGAGGAGAAGATTCTGGGGGCCTGATGAATTATCCCCCAATATGGCGAAAGGTAGTGATCGTACATCTACCGCTGCCAAAGTGGAGAATCTGAGGACATACTGATAGGGAATTTAGATTGTGAGCCCCATTGGGGACAGCGATGATAATGTGTGTAAAGTGATGCGGAAAAGATAGCGCTGTATAAGCAAAAGCATAATAAATAAATAATATAAGTAAAAAACAGACATAAACCGTCAGATGTTTGGCCGGAGGTCCGGGGTTCGGTGCTGGTGACAGCGTCTCTGCTCTGGCTCAGAGAAGAGGACTATGCGTTATAACAGGGGTGTAAAACACGTGGCCCGGGAGTCACATGCAGCCTCTGAGGGTCATCTGCAGCCACGTATCAAAAAATTATGGAGTTATATTTTGAAACTAAAAATTCAGTTTTATGTCAAAAAAACAGATGTAAACAAAGCAAGTAGATATATTTGTCACCATCGCGTACTATCCATACTCCATAATACGGCATGTGGAATGGTGCCGTCTTCTTGACAGACCCCCTTTCATGACATGACTGGGGTATATCGTGACCAGCAGTTAAGGGGTTACTTGCCAGCGTCCGACACTTCAGAACAACATAGTAGCACGTGGTCGCAGGGATCGTCTACTTTCGCAATAACCAGTAAACAAGCGGGGCTGGGCGGTCGCCCCTTCTTCATACCACAAGTTTTACTGACGCCACAAATATCTGTTTTGCTTCTCCTCCATCTCCTGCCAAAAGAAGACATCATTTAGAGGAATAATTACCCCCCAAAAAAAATCCTCGCTCCGCGCGGTTCACAAATAGCTGCCTGCTGATATTTCTGTCCCTGGGTGAGCACACAAGTGACGGCTGCGGTTTCTCGGAGCAGCAGTTCATGTGCTTCGCCTCTGTGCGCTCTGCGCTGAGGACTGACCATGACTCCAGGGCGGTCAACCCAAAGTCGGCAACCACATCCTCTGCTTCACAAACAGCAGACCTTTCCTGATCCCCGGACCCCCACAAGGTCCCATTCAGAGGGGTCTTGTCGTACAGCTGCTGGAGCCTTCTCTTGTAGATATGTGGAGCAATAATCTCCTGGGCACCAGTAGCCAGATCACTAAGTCACATAATAGCAGGGGCAGCCACAGGGGAAGCAAAAAACACAGTGGCCACCAGCAGAAGGGAGCGAGGAGCAGCGCCGGGGCCGATCCTCTCCTGTCCTGAAGACCCTCAAAGGGGGCAACGTGTAGACACCCCCGGAGTTTATTAGGTATGGAGTGTGTGCAGGAGCCATTACAGTCTGCTATCAGCCGGGTGCACTTCCTAAACAGGATGACCCGAGCGTGCAGGTCTAGTTGTTGGCCATATTGGCTACCCACAGTCCAGGACTTGTATACTGAGGATCTGTCCTTACAACGGGCCATCATTTGGGGAGGGTCAGCCAGCCGCCACCTACACAGATCAGCATGGCTTCCAGATACTTTGTAGCGACCATTCTCAGGTCCTGCAGATAAACATATAGTCCCTTCAATATAACCTGAGAATGGCCACTACGCGGTGTAGGGAGCATGAGTGGTGTACGGGGCTGGGCGGTGTACGGAGCTGCCCCGTGTTTGGAGCTGGGTCGTGTTGGAACACTGCGCAGCTCCGAACACGACGCAGCTCCAAACACGGCACATGCCCCGTACACCGCTCAGCTCCATACACTGCGCATGCTCTGTACACCGCACAGCTCTGTACATAGCACATGCCCCGTACACCGAGCAGCTCTCTATACCACGCAGCTCCGAACACGGAGCTGCGCGGTGTACGGAGCTGCTCGGTGTAAAGAGCTGTGCAGTGTACAGAGCATGTGTGGTCTATGGGGCATGAGCAGTGTACCGAGCATGTGCAGTGTACGGAGCTGCACGATGTACAGAGCTGCACGATGTACGGAGCTGCACGATGTACGGAGCTGCACGATGTACGGAGCTGCACGATGTACGGAGCTGCACGATGTACGGAGCTGCGCGGTGTACGGAGCTGCGCGGTGTACGGAGCTGCTCGGTGTAAAGAGCTGTGCAGTGTACCGAGCAAGTGCAGTGTACAGAGCTGTGAAGTGTATGAAGCTGTGCAGTGTACGGAGCTGTGCAGTGTACGGAGCATGCACGGTGTACAGAGCTGTGCAGTGTACGGAGCTGTGCAGTGTACGGAGCTGTGCAGTGTACGGAGCATGCACGGTGTACAGAGCTGTGCAGTGTACGGAGCTGTGCAGTGTACGGAGCTGTGCAGTGTACGGAGCTGTGCAGTGTACGGAGCATGCACGGTGTACAGAGCTGTGCAGTGTACGGAGCTGTGCAGTGTACGGAGCTGTGAAGTGTACGGAGCTGTGCAGTGTATGAAGCTATGCAGTGTACGGAGCTGTGCAGTGTACGGAGCTGTGCAGTGTACGGAGCTGTGAAGTTTATGAAGCTGTGCAGTGTACGGGGCTGTGCAGTGTACGGAGCTGTGAAGTGTATGAAGCTGTGCAGTGTACGGAGCTGTGCAGTGTATGAAGCTATGCAGTGTACGGAGCTGTGCAGTGTACGGAGCATGCACGGTGTACAGAGCTGTGCAGTGTACGGAGCTGTGCAGTGTACGGAGCTGTGCAGTGTATGAAGCTATGCAGTGTACGGAGCTGTGCAGTGTACGGAGCTGTGCAGTGTACGGAGCTGTGAAGTGTATGGAGCTGTGCAGTGTACGGAGCTGTGCAGTGTACGGAGCTGTGCAGTGTACGGAGCTGTGAAGTGTATGAAGCTGTGCAGTGTACGGAGCTGTGCAGTGTATGAAGCTATGCAGTGTACGGAGCTGTGCAGTGTACGGAGCTGTGTGGTGTTCGGCACTGCGCCGTTTCAGTTCTTTACACTGCGCACATCTGTCCGCTGCAGCCGCTGATTGGTGGCGTTGCTCGGTGTCGGACCTATCTGACATTATTGACCTATTCTAAAAGGTCTCCATACACATTAGATAAAAGTCACCTGCGCACATGGATTTTGGTGGCACCTGCCAAGTATGTAATGTGCTTGGGGCTTTCGGACTCTCCCCTGACAGACAATGTTGGGCAGAGAAGGATCCGGCCTGCTGAATTATGTTCGGAGGGTAGATAAGCAGCTGCCAGAGGAGCCGGGAGGTATCACTGTCCACAGGAGCGATCGTGGTCGGCCAGCTTTAGGACACGTCATAACTCCTGGTGGCCCCGTTAGGAGTTGATCAGAACTTGCAGCATTTTGACTGCAGCTCTGGCTGTGACTGGAGCATAATTCCTGGAGCAATATCAGACGAGTAATGTAAAATCTCTGCAGAATTACTGATCATTAAATGAAGATTTCAACTACATCATGAGGACTTAAGATCTGCGGTGACCTGTTGCTTGTTCCCGTCTCAATACTTTCCGCTTTCTTCTTACACACAGTGAGCAGCGGAGCTTTCATGTGTCAGGAGAGGTCAGGCTGGAGACTGCCGCCGCTCGGCGAGGATCCTCCTTTCATAATGTCCAGGTGGACCCAAGTACTGACGAGAAGTCCCCCTCATTAGTGCGAAGCCGGATCTCGGAGAACATCTCCGTCCCGCTCAGGTGAAGATGTGGATCACACCCACACTTTTCCGAAAAAACTCCTGCCACAAGTGACTGAAGTGCAGAGCTGTGATCTGGGGTCACCTCCAAACTCCGAAGGGGTCAGTGACTGACACAATTCTGACATCGCCTCGTCTCAGGAACATGTCTGAGCTCAGTGCCGGAGCCCCCTGTAGATGCCACACGAGAGGTGGCGAGCCCCCGGACCGCACCAGTGCCCATCATTCACGGTCAGAGAACAGGACAGACGCGGGGTGACTGTCAGCCGAAAAGTACGATTCTGACTGTCTCACCCAATTGTCGGCCATTAATGTCTCCCGCTCTTTGTCCAACAGTCTGACTGCTGACTGACAACTTGTCTGGATATTTTCCCTGGTTGTCAGTCATCATCTGAAGTTTAGGTTACAAATGTCCAAATTGCACATAATTAGACTCTATCTAGTAGGTTTTGTGGGAGGATGATGGAGAAGATTGTACTAAAAAGGAAGCCAAGCTGGCCATATGCAGAGATTATAAGACTCCCGGGTGGTCTCTACGAGGAGAAACAGCCCCCGAGACCTGGGGTAAAAGCCTCTAACTAACCTGTCTCCAATTCACAGGGTGCACTAACCTCCACGCCTGTTACACAAGGTGCGGCATGTTGTATCAGGGCGATATCCTAGGAGTGGGATCCAGGAGGAACATTTGATGCATGCGATGTGGGAATGGAGACAGAGAGGCCATTTTGGGGTCAGGTCATCTCCTTGATAGAAAGATTAGAAAGGGTGTATGGAGTGAAAGTGTTAACAGATCCCCGTATAAGTATATTGGATTTTGGAAAATGGAGTGGATTCCGATTTGCCCCTATTCGTAGGTATGTTATTTCAAGCATGTCAACTTCTGGCCTTTCATTGGTGACACAACCTCCATCTATGGGAGGACTACAACGAGGGGCAAATAATATCATCTGGTTGGAAAGAGGAATCATCATAAACAGAACTCGATTCCCAAATATGAGAAGATGACACGTCCGTGGTTGGATCCTCCACAAGTCGGATTACAGATAGATCGATATTTCCCGTGTATCCCTTCATTGTTCGTCCTCTATTTCCTTCTTCTCCCCCTTCTACGAATCGTATACTTTGTTATTCTAGAATTGCGCTGAAATTACAATGTTTCTCTGGGATTTGGGAACTGAAGTGGAGTTACTTTATGTTTCATACTATGGAATTATTATGTCATTTATCTTGTCTGAAAGATTTGAAAATTTGTACGGTATTTGGAAATATTCAATAAAAATGAGTTGATTGGAAAAAAAAAAAAGCCTCTCACTAGGCCGAACCGTACCGTGCTCTGCTCTGGGAGATGGACGTGAGGCACAATCTGTGTGAGGAATCATAGACGCCCCCCATGTGCCCCTTGAACGTTATGATTCCTTGACTGTCCATTTGTAAAGCAATAATGCCCAGAATACCCCCATAAAAACATAAAAACAAATATCACCCCAAATGCCCCCTTATAAAGAAATAATACTCCGCGTGCCCCCTTATAAAACAAATAAAGCCCAGAATTTCACTTTATAAACTAATACCCTGAGTACCCCCTTAAAAAGCAATAATGCCCTGAGGACCCCCATGAAAACAAACAATGGCCCAAGCGCCCCCTTATAAACAAGTAATGCTGGAGTGCCCTCATAAAAACGAAGCATAGCCCAAGTGCTCCATAATAAAGCAATAATTCCTTAAGTACCCCCATAATAACAAATACCGCGCCAAGTGCCCCCTTATCAAAAAATAATGCACAGAGTCTCCCTTTATAAACTAATACCCCAAGTACCCCATTATAAAGCAACTAGATGGTGGCCCGATTCTAACGTATCGGGTATTCTAGAATATGTAGGTAGTATATAGCACAGGCTACGTACTATATTGCACAGTGACGTAGTATATAACACAACCGACGTAGTATATAACATAGCTACGTAGTATGTAACACAGCGTACGTAGTATATAGCAGAACAACGTAGTATATAACATAGCCACGTAGTGTATTGCACAGGTATGTAGTATATTGGTCAGCAACGTAGTATATAGCAGAGCCACATAGTATATAACATAGCCACATAGTATACTGCATAGCTACGTAGTATATTGCACAGCCACATAGTATATAACAGAGCCACGTAGTATATTGCACAGTCGACGTAGTATATAACAGAACCGACACAGCCACATAGTATATCGCACAGCTATGTAGTATATAACACAGAGCACAAAGTATATTGCACAGTAACGCTGTATATTGCCCAGCTACACAGTATATAGCACAGAGATGTAGTATATAACAGAGCCCACGCAGTATGTAACAGCCCACGTAGTATATAGCAATGTGGGCACTATATTCGTGGTTAAAAAAGACTTAAAATAAAAAATAAACATATACTCACCTTTCGAAGGCCCCTTGAAGTCCTGGCGCCTGTGTGCGGTGCACGCGGCAGCTTCCGGTCCCAGGGCTGGTATGAGCGCAGGACCTGTGATGACGTCGCGGTCACATGACCATAATGTCATGGCAGGTCCTTCTCGCATAGCATCCTTGGCACCGGAACCTGCCGCTTGCACTGCCGAGGACAGCGGGAGACGTCGGAGGGTGAGAATAACCTTTTTTTTATTATTATTATTTGTAACATTAGATCTTTTTACTATTGATGCTGCATACGCAGCATCAATAGTAAAAAGTTGGTCACACAGAGTTAATAGCTGCGTTAACAGAGTGCATTACACCGCAGCATAGCACGGTCCGTTAACGCTGCCATTAACCCTGTGTGAGGGCTGACTGGAGGGGATTATGGAGCGGGCACTGACTGCGGGGAGGAAGGAGCGGCCATTTTGCTGACTGTACCCGTCACTGATTGGTCGTGGCAATGGTCGTGGGCGTTTAGCCACAACCAATTAGCGACTTGGATTTCCATGACAGACAGAGGCCACGACCAATGAATATCCGTGACAGACAGACAGACGGAAGTGACCCTTAGACAATTATATAGTAGATAATGCCCAGAGTCCCCCTATAACAATGAATCATGACCCAAGTGTTCCCTAATAAAGCAATAATGCTCCGAGTGCCCCCAATAAGGCAATAATGCACAAGTACCCCTATAATAACAAGTACCCAGAGTACCCCTTTATAAACAAATAATGCCCTGAGTGCCCCCTTATACGCCAATAGTTACTTGAGTGCCCCCTTATACACCAATAGTAACTTGAGTGCCCCTTATACACCAATAGTAACTTGAGTGCCCCCTTATACACCAATAGTAACTTGAGTGCCCCCTTATACACCAATAGTAACTTGACTGCCCCCCTATACACCAATAGTAACTTTAGTGCACCCTTATACACCAATAGTAACTTGAGTGCCCCCTTATACACCAATAGTAACTTGAGTGCCCCCTTATACACCAATAGTAACTTGAGTGCCCCTTATACACCAATAGTAACTTGAGTGCCCCCTTATACACCAATAGTAACTTGAGTGCCCCCTTATACACCAATAGTAACTTGACTGCCCCCCTATACACCAATAGTAACTTTAGTGCACCCTTATACACCAATAGTAACTTGAGCGCCCCCTTATACACCAATAGTAACGTTAGCGCCCCCTTATACACCAATAGTAACTTTAGCGCCCCCTTATACACCAATAGTAACTTTAGTGCCCCCTTATACACCAATAGTAACTTTAGTGCTCCCTTATACACCAATAGTAACTTGAGCGCCCCCTTATACACCAATAGTAACGTTAGCGCCCCCTTATACACCAATAGTAACTTTAGCGCCCCCTTATACACCAATAGTAACTTTAGCGCCCCCTTATACACCAATAGTAACTTTAGTGCCCCCTTATGAAGCCATAAAGCTGTGAGTGTCCCTTATAATTAATAATGATGCAGGTGACAATTATCAAGTGTTGTGCGGAAAGTTCCATACTAAGTAATCTTGTCCCCAGGAATCTGTCGCTAAGTTTTTCTTACCTGATCTGACAGCAGTAGATGTAACATGAAGCAGATCTGAGAAAGCAGCCCCTCCCCCACTACAGCTGACCACACCCCCACCATAGCTAACCCCACACAACTGACCCCACCCACACCACAGCTAACCACACCCACACCACGGCTGACCCCCACCAGGCTCTGTACATACATTGTCTATTGATAGTGAGCTGCTTATCACAGGAGGGTGTGGCCTGACTACGACTCACATGTCAGGCAGTTACAGCAGTGATAATCACCTAGCGACAAAACCTTCATTGCAAGCAAACAACGGCACATAGCTGATAAGTGACATCGCTGTATTCAGTGTTTTAACCCCTACCTCATAGCAAAACCTGTTAACAGATTCTCTTGAATACCCAAGAGTTCCTTAAAAGTATTAAAGTCCCCTGGGTGCCTTCTTAACTACTAAAACCACCCAACCGAGTCATCATCTGTGTTTAGTATCCAAGCACAGGCGGCAAGATGTGAGGACATCATGATGCCACCTGCGCTGAGACACTGATGTTTTGCCTTTTCCCAGGCCTAATCTGACCTATCATCTAGGAAGGAGATTGCTCCACCATAAGGGTATGTGCACACGTCAGGATTTCTTGTAGAAATTTTCCTGACAAAATCCAGACATTTCTGCCAGAAATCTGCAATTTTTTGGGGGCGAAATCTGCAAAAAAAAAAATGAATATGTTGCTTCTTTTGCGGATTGCGGTTTTTTTTTTGCGGAAAAAAAAACGCAAAATTTGCACAAAAAATGCGGAATGCATTCTAAATGATAGGATGCATAATTTAAGCGTTTTTTGGTGCAGAATTATTGCGTTTTTATCGGGGAATTCCGCAAAAAAAAAACCTAAAAAATTCCTGAAGAAATCCAGACGTGTGCACATACCCTAAGGCTTCATTGTATCAGTGTCCAGTACAAACAGAAAATCCATGTAGGCTATTCTCCAGGGCCCTTGCCTTTTTCTTCAGAGCCCTTCTCCTCATCTCCAGGCCCTTTCTCTCTTCTCCAGGGTCCTTCCCTTCTTCTCCAGGGCCCTTCTCTTCTCCAGGGTCCTTCCCTTCTTCTCCAGGGTCCTTCCCTTCTTCTCCAGGGTCCTTCCCTTCTTCTACAGGGTCATTCTCTTCTTCTCCAGGGTCCTTCCCTTCTACTCCATAGCCCTTCCCTTCTTCTCCAGGGTCCTTCCCTTCTTCTCCAGGGTCCTTCCCTTCTTCTCCAAGGTCCTTCCCTTCTTCTCCAGGGTCCTTCCCTTCTTCTCCAGGGTCATTCTCTTCTTCTCCAGGGTCCTTCCCTTCTTCTCCAGGGTCCTTCCCTTCTTCTCCAGGGTCCTTCCCTTCTTCTCCAGGGTCCTTCCCTTCTTCTCCAGGGTCCTTCCCTTCTTCTCCAGGGTCCCTCTCTTCTCCAGGGTCCTTCCCTTCTTCTCCAGGGCCCTTCCCTTCTTCTCCAGGGCCCTTCCCTTCTTCTCCAGGGCCCTTCCCTTCTTCTCCAGGGCCCTTCCCTTCTTCTCCAGGGCCCTTCCCTTCTTCTCCAAGGTCCTTCCCTTCTTCTCCAGGGCCCTTCCCTTCTTCTCCAGGGTCCTTTCCTTCTTCTCCAAGGTCCTTCCCTTCTTCTCCAGGGCCCTTCCCTTCTTCTCCAGGGTCCTTCCCTTCTTCTCCAGGGTCATTCTCTTCTTCTCCAGGGTCCCTCTCTTCTCCAGGGTCCTTCTCTTCATCTCCAGGGTCCTTCCCTTCTTCTACAGGGCCCTTCCCTTCTTCTCCAGGGCCATTCCCTTCTTCTCTAGAGTCCTTCCCTTCTTCTCCAGGGCCCTTCCCTTCTTCTCCAGGGTCCTTCCCTTCTTCTCCAGGGTCATTCTCTTCTTCTCCAGGGTCCCTCTCTTCTCCAGGGTCCTTCCCTTCTTCTACAGGGCCCTTCCCTTCTTCTCCAGGGTCATTCTCTTCTTCTCCAGGGTCCTTCCCTTCTTCTCCAGGGTCCTTCCCTTCTTCTCCAGGGTCCTTCCCTTCTTCTCCAGGGTCCTTCCCTTCTTCTCCAGGGTCCTTCCCTTCTTCTCCAGGGTCCCTCTCTTCTCCAGGGTCCTTCCCTTCTTCTCCAGGGCCCTTCCCTTCTTCTCCAGGGCCCTTCCCTTCTTCTCCAGGGCCCTTCCCTTCTTCTCCAGGGCCCTTCCCTTCTTCTCCAGGGCCCTTCCCTTCTTCTCCAAGGTCCTTCCCTTCTTCTCCAGGGCCCTTCCCTTCTTCTCCAGGGTCCTTTCCTTCTTCTCCAAGGTCCTTCCCTTCTTCTCCAGGGCCCTTCCCTTCTTCTCCAGGGTCCTTCCCTTCTTCTCCAGGGTCATTCTCTTCTTCTCCAGGGTCCCTCTCTTCTCCAGGGTCCTTCTCTTCATCTCCAGGGTCCTTCCCTTCTTCTACAGGGCCCTTCCCTTCTTCTCCAGGGCCATTCCCTTCTTCTCTAGAGTCCTTCCCTTCTTCTCCAGGGCCCTTCCCTTCTTCTCCAGGGTCCTTCCCTTCTTCTCCAGGGTCATTCTCTTCTTCTCCAGGGTCCCTCTCTTCTCCAGGGTCCTTCCCTTCTTCTCCAGGGTCCTTCCCTTCTTCTCCAGGGCCCTTCCCTTCTTCTCCAGGGCCATTCCCTTCTTCTCTAGAGTCCTTCCCTTCTTCTCCAGGGCCCTTCCCTTCTTCTCCAGGGTCCATCCCTTCTTTCACCAAGGCCCACACAGCAGCTGCATATCTACTTTCTTGGAATAAACCATTACAAATCATGAAAACTGCTGGGACCCTCATAAGACCCAAGAACAAGCAGGCCTCTATTGCACATGAAGAGGTGACCGATGATGGGTTATCTTCCATTAAATAATGGGCATTACGGAGACCTCTGACAATTGTTACAGGATGTAAACCTTTTTGGCAAATGGAAATAACTTGTTTATGAAGATTTTTAACTGATCAAAAAAAAAAGATAAAATAATAACACGGAAAAAAAATATCCCTGCAGGTCCGAAGAGATCCGATCCGGTTGAATTACTGCAGATTACTGATTCATTTGTAGCAATGTCTAAACTCTGTAGATCCATGACAGGCGTCAGAAATGTGGACGTAGCCTTCAAAGAGCGAGTCAAGCCAATCTGTGAAGGGGCTATCCCGCGGCTGCATAATCTAAATAGTAATCTGGACATTATCATATCAAAGGCCGAGCTGGAAAATACACCTGAAATGGCAGAAAGCGAGATGTCCATCTGATAGAAGACGACCTTGCAGTCCCTGGCGGACTCCAGAGAGCTCTTTACGTATTTTTGGAAAATAGTGAAAAAAATCTTTGGCCAAATATTTTATTCTTGTGCAATTTGCAGAGGGAGAAATTCATTTTTTTTTACATCTTGATGTGATATTTTTTGGGACCTGACATAAATTTGATCCATTGACGATACAAACTGTCCATCAATTATTCCTTATACTTAATGGACATCAGTGATGAGACCTAAAGGAATTATCTATGGTTTTATTTCCAGCAGTCTGTCCTCCCATGATAACAAGACGCTCATCCCAGTAGTCGACTATATAACTAGTGCCCCAGTGACCGCAGTATTACAGGCACACATTGGAACAATCATCATATTAATATCTTCACGCAGGCAAAATAAAAACTCTACACACCCTTGACAAAATGACAGGTTCTTGTCATGTAAAAAAACATCCTTTACAAATCAATTAATAAAAAAACTAAACAGAAATAATTTGAGTGGAAAAAAAACAAAAAAAAAACCATACGATACCTAAAATAAAGCAGCTGCATAAGTGTGAACACCCTCTTATAAATTGAAGATGTGGTTGTGTTCAGAATCAGCCGACCACATTTCCCCCCATGTTACATAGTAGTCAGCGCTCGGCCGCCGTCATGTGCAGCGATTCTCATTAACTCCAGACAAAGTGTCGCTGTTCTAGGAGGATTTTCCTACATTTTCTGGTCCATAAACAGCTGACAACACAGCAGAGGATCTCATTGTGGAAAGTTGTTAGTCAGGAGAAGATACAAAAACATTTCCTAGGCTTTAGATCTACTATGGGTACTGAAGACGTCGCAGGGAGGGGCTGAAATTTAACACAACAGTGACGTTACCGAAAACTGGAAGTTTCACAGAAATTGATGAAAAGACAAGAAGAAAATTGCTCCTGAAGATTGCTGAGGGGCCGATAGCAACAGACGGCAATGTTTATTGGAGACCAAGTTGTTGTATGCATGGAGCCTGCCGTGCCTGTCCATTCTCCCAGAGACCAGTGGCGTCCGCCGTGCCCGTCCATTATCCTAGGAGATCAGCGGCGCCCACCCATTATCCTAGGAGATCAGCGGTGCCCGCTGTGCCTCTCCATTGTCCTAGGAGATAAGCGGCGCCCGCCGTGCCCGTCCATTGTCCTAGGAAATCAGCGGCTCCCACTGTGCCCGTCCATTGTCCTAGGAGATCAGCGGCGCCCGCCGTGCCTGTCCATTGTCCTAGGAGATCAGCAGCGCCCGCTGTGCCCGTCCATTGTCCTAGGAGATCAGCGGTGCCCACCCATTATCCTAGGAGATCAGCGGTGCCCGCCGTGCCCGTCCATTGTCCTACGAGATCAGCGGCTCCCGCCGTGCCCATCTATTCTCTGTAAACACGATGCAGCACATGAGGGAAGCATCTGCCCTGACACCACATCGCAGACTGTGAATTACAGATGCAAATGATCGGTGTCTTCCCCCGTGATTTGCATCTCATTTCCCCTAATGACGGTAATTTGTAATGTTGCGGAGTTAACCCCTATTATCTGGCGTGATATGAGGCCGGATGTATCGTAACATGACATTAAACAGATTAATGGAGCCGCTGGAACGAGGGCCGAGGTGCCGCCGCCGACATCAGGCCGAACACAGAGGTCGTTCTAGTGGATGGTGGAAATTTCATTTGCACTTTGGGATTTGGCGCAGACTCCTCCGCACACCACAACTGGTTATATATATATATCATAGGAATCGCTCCACTCGAGAGGCAGCAATGATAATCAAGACATTAGTACAAAAGATCAAAGCCAAAAGTAACTGCAATCTCCACTCCTGCTCATCCAGGGCCTCCTGCTTCATGAGCATGAGAAAAGAAAAGAAAGAAATAATAAAAAAAAGAATGAAGAAAAGGAAGAATAAAAAAGGAGAGAAAGAAAGTCAGAAATAGAAAAAATGAAAGACTAAAAAAAAGAAAGAAACAAAAGACATGGCAGGAAATGGTATTGATTGCTCTGTGTAACGCCACATCCCAGCCCAGCCAGACCCCGGGAACACGTTGTACCCCTAAAACTCTCTATAATAAACGTCCAGAGACAGCGGCCAGGATCTGACCAGAATTATACAAACTCCTCTGCCAAGATCCATGCGGGGTCCCCAGGTATTTCAGCAGCACCAGGGTCACCATTCCTGGGGCTCGTCTGCACCCAGACCTTGAGCCAGTGGCTGCTGGTCACTTACGGGGGGCACTCTTAGGCCCCCTATTGTAGATCCACCACTTATGATCCCACCACCATGGTATACGGTTATACTGACATTCTGGTAGCTCTCAGGGGGCATCATCGACGCACTGCTCTCGGCATCTGTGCTGTGCAGCAGTCGTGCTTGGGGGGAATGTGCAATGAATTATGGGATCTTGGCTGAGGGTCCGCCGACATGGATCAATAAATTGTCCCCAAAAAGCTCTAATAATACTGGGTATAAGAAGTGGATCAGCGCTGGCCTATTATCACTCACATGTCGCAGTGATCGCAGGGGTTGTATGAACGATCATTTACACAACGAGACGCGCTGCCGAGACACAGTCGACCTACGATAAACAGGCGCCTACTTGTTTCAATGCTGTTGGTTTCCGCTGGGGAATGATCATCTCGCCAAGTGCAAGGATGCAAAAAATATCAACAAGCAGAACTGAGAGTGCAGCTCCGGAGGTGACTGGGGTGTAGAAACGGAAAAAGCTTTACAACATGATTAGACTAGGTGTGAACAATGCGCCGGCCTCCACCGTACCGATATCGATAATTTGCCATCAAGACGGGCGGGATAGGACTGTTCTAGCGTCAGACAGAGCTGGAGACGGAGGAAACCACGAGGCAGCAGAGTTCTCGTCCTTCCCGCCATTCCTCGTGTAACCGCTCATTACATTATTACTATAATTGCACGTTAGGACACAGAGATGATGTGTGGCAGAGTAAAGTGCGTGGTCATTTATATCCTGCTCTCCAGGACGAGGCCAAAATCAGAGAGATCCAAGCCAGAAATCTCGCAGGTGGTGAGCGAGCGCTGCACTCGCCGTGACGTAAGCCAGGTGCAAAACACAGCAATGCACAAACACTGGGAAAAAGGATTTAGAAATGTGATGAAGTAACAAAGAGACATTACAGCAATCATAAACGTGGAATATAAAACAAACTGCAAATGAGAGAGAAGGAGGAATGGAAGGCGTAAGAGAGAAAAAGTGATGGCGAGAGCGGGACAAGGGAGAAAAAACGGAACCCCGATGAGAACACAGCGCTCCGTGCACACGGGCCCCGGCTACACATGACGTAATGGCATCTGTTCCCTTACGTCGCCCTCAGATTCGGGCCAGGGTCTCACGTAGCGGTCGTCACCTACACAAACAAAAAAAACACATTATCGCACCGAGCCGATCTGTGCAAAACCCGCAGGCGACCGTATCATCGCGTCACATCAAAATCGCAACGTGGCCGCAGCATCTGCTCTGTCCGCAATGGATTAGTAATGGCGGTGCAGAAAGCAGGAGAACGCTTAGCGCTTAGTAGGAAGACCCTTGCCGCTGACGTCCGCCATCACTGCTTGCAGTATTTGACCACCATGGGCCCGTGAGAACCACGACAGCACCAAATACTGGCAGCTGAGCTGCGCCTGTCGGATCGGGAGCCATGCTTGTTTCATGGAGACGCTGCGTCATTACGTGCCAGTGTGAATACGGCCACAGACTCCCAGCAGCTTCTAATATATAATCCAGGACACATTTTACACTGTGGATGAGAGCCGAACCCCAGAGCCAGGGGCCCGGGACTGTGTGTGTATCACTTTAAGGGCATATTATAATATGGCTACAATGTTGCTTCCCATAGAAGAGATGGTTCCGTGTTTGTGGACTCGTTCCGGGACGTCTATCACATATATGAGGAGTCGCTGCAGAAGACGGACACGTCCCGGCCTCAGGTGTGACATCTTTGGTTGCAGGTCAAAAACATCTAAAAACCCAAAGTTCTCAGTTTATGGATTTAGTGAAGAGCCTCTGTCCCACAAGGTCCCTGTGTCTGAGAGCGGCTCAGGCCGGGAAACAACCAGGCGCTTTACACCTGATCACAGCTGATTTTTCTGCTGCTGCTGAACGTCTGGTGGCTCAAGAGCGCGGCCTGTGTGCGGATGTGGGAACTGCAGGAAGGACAACACTGACCAGGACACATAAAGATCAGGAGACTGCGAGCTGCAAATGTCTCTGCACATGATGTTCTGCACAGAGGGTGAAGCATATGATGATGGAGACATCAAGGGCGTCATCCACCGTCCAGGAACACAAAAAATATCAGCCAAAGAGACATCAGTCACTAACCCGCAGGATGATGACACTGACACTCGGAGTACAGGATAATGACACTGACACTGGGGTACAGGATAATGACACTGACACTGGGGTACAGGATAATGACGCTGACACTTGGGGTACAGGATAATGACACTGACACTCGGGGTACAGGATAATGACACTGACACTGGGGGTACAGGATAATGACACTGACACTGGGGGTACAGGATAATGACACTGACACTGGGGGTACAGGATAATGACACTGACACTGGGGTACAGGATAATGACACTGACACTCGGGGTACAGGATAATGACACTGACACTGGGGTACAGGATAATGACACTGACAATCGGGGTACAGAATAATGACACTCGGGGTACAGGATAATGACACTGACACTCGGGGTACAGGATAATGACGCTGACACTGGGGGTACAGGATAATGACACTGACACTGGGGGTACAGGATAATGACACTGACACTGGGGGTACAGGATAATGACACTGACACTGGGGTACAGGATAATGATACTGACACTCGGGGTACAGGATAATGACACTGACACTGGGGGTACAGGATAATGACACTGACACTGGGGGTACAGGATAATGACCCTGACACTGGGGGTACAGGATAATGACACTGACACTGGGGGTACAGGATAATGACCCTGACACTGGGGGTACAGGATAATGACCCTGACACTCGGGGTACAGGATAATGACACTGACACTGGGGGTACAGGATAATGACACTGACACTGGGGGTACAGGATAATGACACTGACACTGGGGGTACAGGATAATGACACTGACACTGGGGGTACAGGATAATGACACTGACACTGGGGGTACAGGATAATGACACTGACACTGGGGGTACAGGATAATGACACTGACACTGGGGGTACAGGATAATGACACTGACACTGGGGGTACAGGATAATGACACTGACACTGGGGGTACAGGATAATGACACTGACACTGGGGGTACAGGATAATGACACTGATACTGGGGGTACAGGATAATGACACTGACACTCGGGGTACAGGATAATGACACTGACACTGGGGGTACAGGATAATGACACTGACACTCGGGGTACAGGATAATGACGCTGACACTCGGGGTACAGGATAATGACACTGACACTGGGGGTACAGGATAATGACACTGACACTGGGGGTACAGGATAATGACACTGACACTGGGGGTACAGGATAATGACACTGACACTCGGGGTACAGGATAATGACACTGACACTCGGGGTACAGGATAATGACACTGACACTGGGGGTACAGGATAATGACACTGACACTGGGGTACAGGATAATGACACTGACACTGGGGGTACAGGATAATGACACTGACACTCGGGGTACAGGATAATGACACTGACACTGGGGTACAGGATAATGACACTGACACTCGGGGTACAGGATAATGACGCTGACACTCGGGGTACAGGATAATGACACTGACACTGGGGGTACAGGATAATGACACTGACACTGGGGGTACAGGATAATGACACTGACACTCGGGGTACAGGATAATGACACTGACACTCGGGGTACAGGATAATGACACTGACACTGGGGGTACAGGATAATGACACTGACACTGGGGGTACAGGATAATGACACTGACACTGGGGGTACAGGATAATGACACTGACACTCGGGGTACAGGATAATGACACTGACACTGGGGGTACAGGATAATGACACTGACACTCGGGGTACAGGATAATGACACTGACACTCGGGGTACAGGATAATGACACTGACACTCGGGGTACAGGATAATGACACTGACACTGGGGGTACAGGATAATGACACTGACACTGGGGTACAGGATAATGACACTGACACTGGGGGTACAGGATAATGACACTGACACTCGGGGTACAGGATAATGACACTGACACTGGGGGTACAGGATAATGGCACTGACACTGGGGGTGCAGGATAATGGCACTGACACTCGGGGTACAGGATAATGACGCTGACACCCGGGGTACAGGATAATGACACTGACACTGGGGTACAGGATAATGACACTGACACTGGGGGTACAGGATAATGACGCTGACACTGGGGGTGCAGGATAATGGCACTGACACTCGGGGTACAGGATAATGACACTGACACTGGGGGTACAGGATAATGACGCTGACACTGGGGGTGCAGGATAATGGCACTGACACTCGGGGTACAGGATAATGACACTGACACTGGGGGTACAGGATAATGACGCTGACACTCGGGGTACAGGATAATGACACTGACACTGGGGGTACAGGATAATGACACTGGGGGTACAGGATAATGACGCTGACACTGGGGGTGCAGGATAATGGCACTGACACTCGGGGTACAGGATAATGACACTGACACTGGGGGTACAGGATAATGACACTGACACTGGGGGTGCAGGATAATGGCACTGACACTCGGGGTACAGGATAATGACGCTGACACTCGGGGTACAGGATAATGACACTGACACTGGGGGTACAGGATAATGACACTGGGGGTGCAGGATAATGGCACTGACACTGGGGGTACAGGATAATGACACTGACACTGGGGGTACAGGATAATGGCACTGACACTCGGGGTACAGGATAATGGCACTGGGGGTGCAGGATAATGGCACTGACACTGGGGGTACAGGATAATGGCACTGACACTGGGGGTACAGGATAATGGCACTGACACTCGGGGTACAGGATAATGGCACTGACACTCGGGGTACAGGATAATGGCACTGGGGGTGCAGGATAATGGCACTGACACTGGGGGTACAGGATAATGGCACTGACACTGGGGGTACAGGATAATGGCACTGACACTCGGGGTACAGGATAATGGCACTGACACTGGGGTACAGGATAATGACACACACTGGGGTACAGGATAATGACACTGACACTGGGGGTACAGGATAATGGCACTGACACTGGGGGTGCAGGATAATGACACTGACACTGGGGGTACAGGATAATGGCACTGACACTGGGGTACAGGATAATGACACTGACACTGGGGGTACAGGATAATGGCACTGACACTGGGGGTGCAGGATAATGACACTGACACTCGGGGTACAGGATAATGGCACTGACACTGGGGGTACAGGATAATGGCACTGACACTGGGGGTACAGGATAATGACACTGACACTGGGGGTACAGGATAATGACGCTGACACTCGGGGTACAGGATAATGACGCTGACACTCGGGGTACAGGATAATGACCCTGACACTCGGGGTACAGGATAATGACACTGACACTCGGGGTACAGGATAATGACAATGACACTGGGGGTGCAGGATAATGACACTGACACTCGGGGTACAGGATAATGACGCTGACACTGGGGGTACAGGATAATGACACTGACACTCGGGTACAGGATAATGACACTGACACTGGGGGTACAGGATAATGACGCTGACACTTGGGGTACAGGATAATGACACTGACACTCGGGGTACAGGATAATGACACTGACACTCGGGGTACAGGATAATGACACTGACACTGGGGTACAGGATAATGACGCTGACACTGGGGGTACAGGATAATGACGCTGACACTGGGGGTGCAGGATAATGGCACTGACACTGGGGGTGCAGGATAATGGCACTGACACTGGGGTACAGGATAATGACACTGACACTGGGGGTACAGGATAATGGCACTGACACTGGGGGTGCAGGATAATGGCACTGACACTGGGGGTGCAGGATAATGGCACTGACACTGGGGGTACAGGATAATGGCACTGACACTGGGGGTGCAGGATAATGGCACTGACACTGGGGGTGCAGGATAATGGCACTGACACTGGGGGTACAGGATAATGGCACTGACACTGGGGGTACAGGATAATGACACTGACACTGGGGGTGCAGGATAATGGCACTGACACTGGGGGTGCAGGATAATGGCACTGACACTGGGGGTACAGGATAATGGCACTGACACTCGGGGTACAGGATAATGGCACTGACACTGGGGTACAGGATAATGACACTGACACTGGGGGTGCAGGATAATGACACTGACACTGGGGGTACAGGATAATGACACTGACACTGGGGTACAGGATAATGACACTGACACTGGGGGTACAGGATAATGGCACTGACACTGGGGGTGCAGGATAATGGCACTGACACTGGGGGTACAGGATAATGGCACTGACACTCGGGGTACAGGATAATGGCACTGACACTGGGGTACAGGATAATGACACTGACACTGGGGGTGCAGGATAATGACACTGACACTGGGGGTACAGGATAATGACACTGACACTGGGGTACAGGATAATGACACTGACACTGGGGGTACAGGATAATGGCACTGACACTGGGGGTGCAGGATAATGACACTGACACTGGGGGTACAGGATAATGGCACTGACACTGGGGTACAGGATAATGACACTGACACTGGGGGTACAGGATAATGGCACTGACACTGGGGGTGCAGGATAATGACACTGACACTCGGGGTACAGGATAATGGCACTGACACTGGGGGTACAGGATAATGGCACTGACACTGGGGGTACAGGATAATGACACTGACACTGGGGGTGCAGGATAATGACGCTGACACTCGGGGTACAGGATAATGACGCTGACACTCGGGGTACAGGATAATGACCCTGACACTCGGGGTACAGGATAATGACACTGACACTCGGGGTACAGGATAATGACAATGACACTGGGGGTGCAGGATAATGACACTGACACTCGGGGTACAGGATAATGACGCTGACACTGGGGGTACAGGATAATGACACTGACACTCGGGGTACAGGATAATGACACTGACACTCGGGGTACAGGATAATGACACTGACACTGGGGTACAGGATAATGACGCTGACACTGGGGGTACAGGATAATGACGCTGACACTGGGGGTACAGGATAATGACACTGACACTCGGGGTACAGGATAATGACGCTGACACTCGGGGTACAGGATAATGACACTGACACTGGGGGTACAGGATAATGACACTGACACTCGGAGTACAGGACACTGACACTCGGGGTACAGGATAATGGCACTGACACTGGGGGTGCAGGATAATGACACTGACACTCAGGGTACAGGACACTGACACTCGGGGTACAGGATAATGACACTGACACTGGGGGTACAGGATAATGACACTGACACTCGGGGTACAGGATAATGACGCTGACACTGGGGGTACAGGATAATGACGCTGACACTCGGGGTACAGGATAGTGACACTGACACTCAGGGTACAGGATAATGACACTGACACTGGGGGTACAGGATAATGACACTCGGGGTACAGGATAATGACACTGACACTCGGGGTACAGGATAATGACACTGACACTCGGGGTACAGGATAATGACACTGACACTCGGGGTACAGGATAATGACACTGACACTGGGGGTACAGGATAATGACACTGACACTGGGGGTACAGGATAATGACACTGACACTCGGGGTACAGGATAATGACACTCGGGGTACAGGATAATGACACTGACACTGGGGGTACAGGATAATGACACTGACACTCGGGGTACAGGATAATGACACTCGGGGTACAGGATAATGACACTGACACTCGGGGTACAGGATAATGACATTGACACTGGGGGTACAGGATAATGACACTGACACTCGGGGTACAGGATAGTGACACTGACACTGGGGGTACAGGATAATGACACTGACACTCGGGGTACAGGATAATGACACTGACACTCGGGGTACCAAGTGACCTCTCCTAGGTTACTTTGTATTACTCTATATCTGCAGGGAAACAGTCCACGCTCATTGATTATAAACAAAGACTATAAAGTGAGGGTCCCGCTGAGGCAGTGCCCCCCACACTGGGCTCCCCCTGATGTCAGCAGCTGGAGAACAGAACAAGTTTCAGAAGTTTCAGCTCAGTTAAATGTGGAATAGGATGAAGTGGCCGACAACTATGGAGCAGTGCCACCCTGTGGTCACATCACGTACTGCAGCACCATCCATGATAAGGTTCAGGTAGGGGAGTAAATGCAACAGAAAGGAAAACTGGGGCACAAAGTGTGGAGTCTGAGATCAATGCAGTCCCCAAATTATACCCCAACATGTATTTAGTATGCAGCAAACATATGTGGTGAGGTGGAATCACAACAGAGTATCCACACCAGAAATATTGGGGTATGCAATAGATTATTCAGATCAGACAAGAGATATCTGGCAATTATCACAGATGGGGGAGGGGTGATGTATATAATACCAGCATCATTATTCTGCATGTAGTACCATACATAGTGTGTGAATGTGTGTGTGTGTGTGTGTGTGTGTGTGTGTGTCTGTGTGTGTGTGTATATATATATATATATATATATATATATATATATATATATATATATATATATATACAGTATATATATATATATATATATACATACACATATATATATATACATACACACACAAACTTACATATACACACGCACACATGTATACAAAGAACACATATGTATACACAGAGCACATACAGTGGGCAAAAAAGTCAGCCCCCAATTGTGCAAGTTCTCCCACTTATAAAGATGAGAGGCCTGTAATTGACATCATAGGTAGATCACAACTATGAGAGTCACAATGAGAAAACAAATCCAGAAAATCACCTTGTCTGATTTGGGAAGATTTATTTAGCAAATTATGGTGGAAAATAAGTATTTGGTCATTACCAAAAGTTCATCTCAATATTTTGTTATATATCCTTTGTTGGCAATGACAGAGGTCAGACGTTTTCTGTAAGTCTTCACAAGGTTGCCACACACTGCTGTTGGTATGTTGGCCCATTCCTCCATGCAGATCTCCTCTAGAGCAGTGATATTTTGCGCCTGTCGCTGGGTAACACGGACATTCAACTCCCTCCAAAGATTTTCTATGGGGTTGAGATCTGGAGACTGGCTAGGCCACTCCAAAACCTTCATATGCTTCTTATGAAGCCACTCCTTCGTTGCCCTGGCGGTGTGCTTTGGATCATTGTCATGCTGAAAGACCCATCCACGTTTCATCTTCAATGCCCTTGCTGATGGAAGGAGGTTTGCACTCAAAATCTCAAGATACATGGCCCCATTTATTCTTTCATGTACACAGATCAGTCGTCCTGGTCCCTTTGCAGAGAAACAGCCCCAAAGCATGATGTTGCCACCCCCATGCTTTATAGTAGGTATGGTGTTTGATGGATGCAGCTCAGCATTCTGTCTCCTCCAAACACGATGTGTTTTGTTTCTACCAAACAGTTCTACTTTGGTTTCATCAGACCATATGACATTCTCCCAATACTATTCTGGATAATCCAAATGCTCTCTAGCAAACTTCAGACAAACCCGGACATGTTCTGGCTTAAGCAGGGGGACACGTCTGGGACTGCAGGATCTAAGGTTCTGGCGGCGTAGTGTGTTACTGATGGTAGCCTTTGTTACAGTGGTCCCAGCTCTATGCAGGTCATTCACTAGGTCCCTCCGTGTGGTTCTGGGATTTTTGCTCACCGTTCTTGTGATTATTTTGACCCCATGGGGTGAGATCTTGCGTGGAGCCCCAGATCGAGGGAGATTATCAGTGGTCTTTTATGTCTTCCATTTTCTTATTATTGCTCCCACAGTTGATTTCATCACACCAAGCTGCTTGCCTATTGCAGATTCAGTCTTCCCAGCCTGGTGCAGGGCCACAATTTTGTTTCTGGTGTCCTTCGACAGCTCTTTGGTCTTCATCATAGTGGAGTTTGGAGTGTGACTGTTTCAGGTTGTGGACAGGTGTCTTTTATACTGATAAGAAGTACAAACAGGAGCCATTACTACAGGTAATGAGTGGAGGACAGAGGAGCCTCTTAAAGAAGAAGTTACAGGTCTGTGAGAGCCAGAAATCTTGCATGTTTTTAGGTGACCAAATACTTATTTTCCACCATAATTTGCTAAATGAATCTTACCAAATCAGACAAGGTGATTTTCTGGATTTGTTTTCTCATTGTGACTCTCAGGCCGGCGTCACACTTGGCGTAAGACAATACGCCACGTATTATACGTCCGTACTACGGCGAAATGTTCCCAAAATAGTGATCCGTAGTCAGGGTGTGTCAGCGTATTTTGCGCATGGCATCCTCCGTATGTAATCCGTATGGCATCCGTACTGCGAGATTTTCGCGCAGGCTTGCAAAACCGACATCTAATGGATTTATGTGCTCAAATGTTCATTAAAACATATATACAGTATATATATATATATGTCATTGAGACACATATATATATATTCTGTATTTAGATTTCATTCTGCGCAATATCTGTGAACAGCCGGTAATTCAATTGCCGGCTTTTCATTTCTCCTTCCCAAACCCGACAGGATATGAGACATGATTACATATAGTAAACCATCTCATATCCCCTTTTTTTTTGCATATTCCACACTACTAATGTTAGTAGTGTGTATGTGCAAAATTTCATTGCTGTAGCTGCTAAAATAAAGGGTTAAATGGCGGAAAAAATTGGCATGGGCTCCCGCGCAATTTTCTCCGCCAGAATGGTAAAGCCAGTGACTGAGGGCAGATATTAATAGCCAGGAGAGGGTCCATGGTTATTGGCCCCCCGTGGCTAAAAACATCTGCCCCCAGCCACCCCAGAAAAGGCACATCTGGAAGATGCGCCTATTCTGGCACTTGGCCACTCTCTTCCCACTCCCTGTAGCAGTGGGATATGGGGTAATGAAGGGTTAATGCCACCTTGCTATTGTAAAGTGACACTAAGCCAGATTAATAATGGAGAGGCGTCAATTATGACACCTATCCATTATTAATCCAATTGTCTGAAAGGGTTAAAAAACACACACACACATGATTTAAAAGTATTTTAATGCAATAAACACAGCGGTTGTTTTAATATTTTATTGCTCTCTCAATCCATCAGCAACACCCTCGCTTGGAAAAATAATAAACGCACAAGATACATACCTTCAGCTGAACCATCACGTCCCACGAGGTAATCCATCTGAAGGGGTTAAAATATTTTACAGGCAGGAGCCCTGCTAATGCAGCTGTGCTCCGTGCCTGTAATCCCCGGCGAATGAAGGAAATGTAGGTCATTGACCTACATTTCCTTCAGTCGCGGTGATGCGCCCCCTGGTGGATGTCCTCATATGACCTGGAGCGTGGGAAAAAGTTCCCAGGCTGCAGTTCATGAGAACATCCAGCAGGGGCGCATCACCGCGACTCAATGTAAGTATAGATCACTGCTTTCCTTTCAGCACCCGGGGATTACAGGCACCAGCGAGTGGTTTATCGCAGCTCGTGCCTGTAATATTAGTTAACCCCTTCAGATGGATTACCTCGTGGGACCTGACAGTTCATCAGAAGGTATGTATCTTGTGCGTTTATTATTTTTCCAAGCGAGGGTGTTCCTGATGGATTGAGAGAACAATAAATTATTAAAACAACCGCTGTGTTTATTGCATTAAAATACTTTTAAATCATGTGTGTGTGTTTTTTAACCCTTTCATACAATTGGATTAATAATGGATAGGTGACATAATTGACGCCTCTCCATTATTAATCTGGCTTAATGTCACCTTCCAATAGCAAGGTGGCATTAACCCTTCATTACCCCATATCCCACCGCTACAGGGAGTGGGAAGAGAGTGGCCAAGTGCCAGAATAGGCGCATCTTCCAGATGTGCCTTTTCTGGGGTGGCTGGGGGCAGATGTTTGTAGCCAGGGGGGGGCCAATAACCATGGACCCTCTCCTGGCTATTAATATCTGCCCTCAGTCACTGGCTTTACCATTCTGGCGGAGAAAATTGCGCGGGAGCCCACGCCAATTTTTTCCGCCATTTAACCCTTTATTTTAGCAGCTACAGCGCTGAAATTTTGCACATACACACTACTAACATTAGTAGTGTGGAATATGCAAAAAAAATGGGGATATGAGATGGTTTACTGTATGTAATCATGTCTCATATCATGTCGGGTTTGTGCAGGAGAAATGAAAAGCCGGCAATTGAATTACCGACTTTTCACTAACACCGCTGCGTATTTCTTGCAAGTCACACTGCTGGTCCGTGTGGAATCCGTATTTTTCTCGCCCCCATAGACTTTCATTGGCGATTTTTTTGCGCAATACGCTGACAAACGCAGCATGCTGCGATTTTGTACGGCCGTAGAAAGCCGTATATTACGGATCCGTAATATACGGCTGATAGGAGCAGCCCCATTGAGAATAATTGTGCCGTATGTAATGCGAGTTTTACGGACGTAGTTTCTGCGCTCTTACGTCCGTAAAACACGCATGTGTGACCCCGGCCTCATAGTTGTGATCTACCTATGATGTAAATTACAGACCTCTCTCATCTTTCTAAGTGGGAGAACTTGCACAGTTGGTGGCTGACTACATACTTTTTTCCCCACTGTGTATACATACACTTATGATCATCCAGGGCTCCGCCTTGTCGCCGCCTCAGGGCATTGCCCACAGATCACGTGTACTGAGCCGTGGACAAATATTGGGGTTTTCCTTTTTAAAGAAATACAATTAAATAAACTAAATAAATAAAGTGAGAATTTGCTCATTGTTGCAAATGATAAAGGATTTCTACTTGGACAAGGACACATGGTGCCCGATCCTGGGACGCCAGTGATAGGATCCCTGTAGCGCCCCCGCAGGCGAAACCCAGCAGTTACTGTCACATTGTGGAATTTACTGTTACATTGTGGAATTTACTATTACATTGTGGAATTTACTGTCACATTGTGGAATTTACTGTCACATTGTAGAATTTACTGTTACATTGTGGAATGTACTGTCACATTGTAGAATTTACTGTCACATTGTAGAATTTACTGTCACATTGTAGAATTTACTGTTACATTGTAGAATTTACTATTACATTGTAGAATTTACTGTTACATTGTGGAATTTACTGTCACATTGTGGAATTTACTGTCACATTGTAGAATTTACTGTTACATTGTGGAATTTACTGTTACATTGTGGAATTTACTGTCACATTGTAGAATTTACTGTTACATTGTGGAATTTACTGTTACATTGTGGAATTTACTGTTACATTGTGGAATTTACTGTCACATTGTGGAATTTACTGTTACATTATAGAATTTACTGTCACATTGTGGAATTTACTGTCACATTGTGGAATTTACTGTTACATTGTAGAATTTACTGTCACATTGTGGAATTTACTGTCAGATTGTAGAATTTACTGTCACATTGTGGAATTTACTGTTACATTGTGGAATTTACTGTTACATTGTGGAATTTAGTGTTACATTGTGGAATTTAGTGTTACATTGTGGAATTTACTGTCACATTGTAGAATTTACTGTTACATTGTGGAATTTACTGTCAGATTGTAGAATTTACTGTCACATTGTGGAATTTACTGTCACATTGTGGAATTTACTGTTACATTGTGGAATTTAGTGTTACATTGTGGAATTTACTGTTACATTGTGGAATTTACTGTCACATTGTGGAATTTAGTGTTACATTGTGGAATTTACTGTCACATTGTAGAATTTACTGTCACATTGTAGAATTTACTGTTACATTGTAGAATTTACTATTACATTGTAGAATTTACTGTTACATTGTGGAATTTACTGTCACATTGTGGAATTTACTGTCACATTGTAGAATTTACTGTTACATTGTGGAATTTACTGTTACATTGTGGAATTTACTGTTACATTGTGGAATTTACTGTCACATTGTGGAATTTACTGTTACATTGTGGAATTTACTGTCACATTGTGGAATTTACTGTCACATTATAGAATTTACTGTCACATTGTGGAATTTACTGTCACATTGTGGAATTTACTGTTACATTGTAGAATTTACTGTCACATTGTGGAATTTACTGTCAGATTGTAGAATTTACTGTCACATTGTGGAATTTACTGTTACATTGTGGAATTTACTGTTACATTGTGGAATTTACTATTACATTGTAGAATTTACTGTCACATTGTAGAATTTACTGTTACATTGTAGAATTTACTATTACATTGTAGAATTTACTGTTACATTGTAGAATTTACTGTCACATTGTGGAATTTACTGTCAGATTGTAGAATTTACTGTCACATTGTGGAATTTACTGTTACATTGTGGAATTTACTGTTACATTGTAGAATTTACTATTACATTGTGGAATTTACTGTCACATTGTAGAATTTACTGTTACATTGTGGAATTTACTGTTACATTGTGGAATTTACTGTCAGATTGTAGAATTTACTGTCACATTGTGGAATTTACTGTTACATTGTGGAATTTAGTGTTACATTGTGGAATTTACTGTCACATTGTAGAATTTACTGTCACATTGTGGAATTTACTGTTACATTGTAGAATTTACTGTTACATTGAAGAATTTGCTGTTACATTGTAGAATTTAGTGTCACATTGTGGAATTTACTGTTACATTGAAGAATTTGCTGTTAAATTGTGGAATTTACTGTTACATTGTGGAATTTGCTGTTACATTGTAGAATTTGCTGTTACATTGTGGAATTTGCTGTTAAATTGTGGAATTTACTGTCACATTGTGGAATTTACTGTTACATTGTAGAATTTACTGTTACATTGTGGAATTTACTGTTACATTATAGAATTTACTATTACATTGTGGAATTTACTGTTACATTGTGGAATTTACTGTTACATTGTAGAATTTACTATTACATTGTGGAATTTACTGTTACATTGTGGAATTTACTGTTACATTGTAGAATTTACTGTTACATTGTGGAATTTAGTGTTACATTGTGGAATTTACTGTTACATTATAGAATTTAGTGTTACATTGTGGAATTTACTGTTACATTGTGGAATTTAGTGTTACATTGTGGAATTTACTGTTACATTATAGAATTTAGTGTTACATTGTGGAATTTACTGTTACATTGTTGAATTTAGTGTTACATTGTAGAATTTACTGTTACATTGTGGAATGTACTGTTACATTGTAGAATTTACTGTTACATTGTGGAATTTACTGTTACATTGTGGAATTTACTGTTACATTGTGGAATTTACTGTCACATTGTGGAATTTACTGTTACATTGTAGAATTTACTGTCACATTGTGGAATTTACTGTCAGATTGTAGAATTTACTGTCACATTGTGGAATTTACTGTTACATTGTGGAATTTACTGTTACATTGTGGAATTTACTGTTACATTGTGGAATTTACTGTTACATTGTGGAATTTACTGTTACATTGTGGAATTTACTGTCACATTGTGGAATTTACTGTTACATTGTAGAATTTACTGTCACATTGTGGAATTTACTGTCAGATTGTAGAATTTACTGTCACATTGTGGAATTTACTGTTACATTGTGGAATTTACTGTTACATTGTGGAATTTACTGTTACATTGTGGAATTTACTGTCACATTGTGGAATTTACTGTCACATTGTAGAATTTACTGTCACATTGTGGAATTTACTGTTACATTGTAGAATTTGCTGTTACATTGTAGAATTTAGTGTCACATTGTGGAATTTACTGTTACATTGTGGAATTTACTGTTACATTGAAGAATTTGCTGTTAAATTGTGGAATTTACTGTTACATTGTGGAATTTAGTGTTACATTGTAGAATTTGCTGTTACATTGTAGAATTTGCTGTTACATTGTGGAATTTGCTGTTAAATTGTGGAATTTACTGTCACATTGTAGAATTTACTGTTACATTGTGGAATTTACTGTTACATTGTAGAATTTACTGTTACATTGTGGAATTTACTGTTACATTATAGAATTTAGTGTTACATTGTGGAATTTACTGTTACATTGTTGAATTTAGTGTTACATTGTAGAATTTACTGTTACATTGTAGAATTTACTGTTACATTGTGGAATTTACTGTTACATTGTGGAATTTACTATTACATTGTAGAATTTACTATTACATTGTAGAATTTACTGTTACATTGTAGAATTTACTGTCACATTGTGGAATTTACTGTCACATTGTAGAATTTAGTGTTACATTGTAGAATTTACTGTTACATTGTAGAATTTACTGTTACATTGTAGAATTTACTGTTACATTATAGAATTTAGTGTTACATTGTGGAATTTACTGTTACATTGTGGAATTTAGTGTTACATTGTAGAATTTACTGTTACATTGTAGAATTTACTGTTACATTGTAGAATTTACTGTTACATTGTGGAATTTACTGTTACATTGTAGAATTTACTGTTACATTGTGGAATTTACTGTTACATTGTAGAATTTAGGGTTACATTGTAGAATTTAGGGTTACATTGTAGAATTTAGTGTTACATTGTAGAATTTAGTGTAACATTGTAGAATTTAGTGTAACATTGTAGAATTTACTGTTACATTGTGGAATTTACTGTTACATTGTGGAATTTACTGTTACATTGTGGAATTTACTGTTACATTGTGGAATTTACTGTTACATTGTAGAATTAACTGTTACATTGTTGCAGGTTCAGGACGGGATCACTTATCACATTAAAAATTGTTACATTTGAGGGACAATATCACAGGTCACTGATAAACACAGAAGAGCTTTAGTTTTGGGGTCTTTGTATCCCACTAATGAAGCATTAGTCCTGGGGTCCACGCTTAATGCTGACTGTGCCCCTTCCCACAAACCCCCCAACGTGCTTCATATCGGCATCTACAGGATATTTCACGTTTCCTCGTCATACGGAACGTTCTCCGCTAACTTTTCATTACTCGATACGATGGCAGACGCATGGAGTCAGGGAGGATCAGGGACCCTCATAAATGTTGGGGACCTAGAACAAGAACCGCCTAGTAGGTGTAGATCACTTGTGTTTAATTCTTAGCATCGCACAATCCCAACACAGAAAAATCCACCGAGAAATACTGACAGTCTGGAAATTGCATGGAATCCGTCAAGACCCCAAATGGGACATGAAAAAATAACTAAGGGTGTAGTGTCCTCCGTTGTGGGTCTGCACTAGGAAAGCTCCTGGCCGTATACATTGTATACTCGCTCTGTGGATGGCGCTACTCCACATACAGCGCGGTATGGATCTGATGTGAAGCCAATGGGCGACGGATGCCCCTGTATTCCTACATACTGCAGGGAATCCCCCGACACTTGTATGCACACAGTGTGAACAGACACTGAACAGTATTGGTACACCTTCCCCGAGCATTGTGCCGCCACGTTCTCCTCTGCACAGAGGCCATTTTCTTGTATAGACCAGTAGATACCACGGTGCATGGTGGGTTATTGTAACTGGGGGCTGCTTGTATAGGAGGGAGGTTTGGAAACAGCCGGGGGTCCCACATTCGGGGTCTTTGTTGGCCATTCTAATGAGGAGCTGCACCTTAGCGACCACAGTTCAAGCGTAAAAAGACTTTGTGTGCGGCATACACAGTGTTTGCAGTGACCCTGTAAGTCCCTCCACCGGCCGCCTCTGCTGTTGTCTCCGCAGATAAAGCAGAGTTATAGCGCGGGTCCATGCGCCGCCTCATTTCATTTATTTTATTTCGTCTTCATTTTTAAAACTGATTAAAATTAAGCTGCAAAACACGTGACGGAGGAATTAGCACATTTAGGAAAAAAAATAACAGAGGGTGGGGGCAGATTTTCCCTAGATCCCATTTTTTGCGCCGATTGCGGCTGATCCGTATACGAGGGTGAAATTCTAATGACTTTCCGCAGGTTTTTGATGTCGGCTATGAAAAGGCAGAGGCTGGTGTTTGTGGGGAAGGTAGATAGGACGAGGCTTGTGAGCTGCGCTGATTGAGGACGCAGTGACATCGCCTCTGTGGTTCCGATAGGATCGGTGTCATTTTCCTCTCAAACGATAAGGCGCCACGCTGACAGAGCACGATTAGGGGAGAAGAAATGATTAGAAAATTCACTTTTTTTTTTTTTTATTGAACGGGGACAGGAGTGATAACAGTTCAGCCTTGGGGAGAGCGGGGAAAAAATGTCTTAAAGAGAAAAGAGAATAGAAAATTCCATCTTTAAAGGGAAAACACAATAATAAATGATCCATTAGGAGACGGCTAGAAATGTAACACAATGGAGCACATATAGATACATTGTATCCATGTAAATATGTGCGGGCGGCAGAACTCCCCATTACCGGGGGCCGCAGGTACATTATCTGCCGACACTTCAGACGAGGGATCCGGCACAAGGAGCACAGGCTGCAGGGGAAACAGCAAAAATAAAAGCTCCGCCGTCCCGGCTCCGCGCTGCACAACGCTCCCAGCGAAAGCACAAAACAAATATTGATTTCTCCTTTTTTAATGTGGAGACATCTTAGCCTCGGTGTTTTCAGAGTTCACAGAGAAGACCTTTCACCCGGCCTCTGGTGCAAAATACGAGGCACATTCATCCGGATCTCAGATTCTTCCCCCTCCAGTTAAAATACATGAAAAATAAACAAATAAATACCGTCACATATTTCTGTTTTTTTTTTTTGTGGAAAATAAAAAATAAAATAAATAATTCCTCCCAAACCCGTTAGCGTGATTTGTGCTCGCTAATCGCACACCGACGCGGGAGAAAGGAAGCGATTAACCATATAACTGCTGGAGCATCCAACACATTAACCTCTCAATGACCAAAGGGCACAGGAAAAAGGATGTGTATGTATACAGAGGCATACATGTAGGGGGACGGGTGCACATACACAGGGATGGAAATGAATCCCTGCTCACACAGGGAAAAAAAAATAGCGAAAATAATCACATTTAACTAGTTAAATACATGTTCCTCTTATATTTTATACCATGGATATTATTCTATTTTAATCCATTTTACTATATATTCTTTTAGTATACACTGATTTTGCATACAATTGTAGAATTCAGATTATCTTGTACTTATCGTTCATATACATAATATATATATATTATATTCACCTGCTTTATAATTAATGCCCCGTTGTGTTTTGGGGGTCTGACCCAACACCTACAAATACACGGTCTCCATCAGGCAGTGAGTGGGTGAACAATGCACAGCCCATTGTCACCTTGCGGCCCCCCATTGTCACATTGCAGCCCCCCATGGTCACCTTGCGGCCCCCCGATTGTCACCTTGCGGCCCCCCATTGTCACCTTGCTGCCCCGCATTGTCACCTTGCAGCCCCCCATTGTCACCTTGCGGCTCCCCATTGTCACCTTGCTGGTCCCCATTGTCACCTTGCTGCCCCCCATTGTCACCTTGCTGCCCACCATTGTCACCTTGCTGCCCACCATTGTCAGCTTGCTGCCCCCCATTGTCACCTTGCGGCTCCCCATTGTCACCTTGCGGCTCCCCATTGTCACCTTGCTGCCCACCATTGTCACCTTGCTGCCCGCATTGTCACCTTGCTGCCCGCATTGTCACCTTGCTGCCCGCATTGTCACCTTGCTGCCCCCCATTGTCACCTTGCTGCCCACCATTGTCAGCTTGCTGCCCACCATTGTCACCTTGCGCCCCCCATTGTCACCTTGCGGCTCCCCATTGTCACCTTGCTGCCCACCATTGTCACCTTGCTGCCCTGCATTGTCACCTTGCTGCCCCCCATTATCACCTTGCAGCTCCCCATTGTCACCTTGCGGCCCCCCATTGTCACCTTGCTGCCCCGCATTGTCACCTTGCTGCCCCACATTGTCACCTTGCGGCCCCACATTGTCACCTTGCGGCTCCCCATTGTCACCTTGCTGCCCACCATTGTCACCTTGCTGCCCACCATTGTCACCGTGCTGCCCCCCATTGTCACCTTGCTGCCCCCCATTGTCACCTTGCTGTCCCACATTGTCACCTTGCGGCCCCCCATTGTCACCTTGCGGCCCCTGCCTTCAGTTCCCCAGGTCAGTGAATCCTTTGCTCTGGGACAATGTGTCTGCTCCCCTTTTTTTCGGTTAATTGACAGGTTTAGTGGGATAAAGATTAACCCTTTCACTGGTCCCTTTCTGCGGCTCAGACATCTGCTCCGAGTCCGGACATCACAGAAGCGGCAGAAAAAGATCAGCAGAACAAGTTTTCTGCCCAGTGAACAATTAGTTTTTTTTTTTTAAGAAGATATTTTTTGCCTCAGTTTGCACTTTCCTTCCTGTCCACGATACTATACTATTTTCCTTCCATTTTTTAGTCCTCCTGTCCACGTGTGATCATTGCAATATCCGGTCGTGGTCATCCCTCCCCCCCGGCTTCGCTTTATGTTCTCTCCGGTTAAGGAGTCCAGATAATCCCAATATATAAAGGCGTCACAAGTCTGTGTATAAGGAGGCGAACTTTATAAATAAGAAACTGATTAAGAATTTGCCAAAAGGCACAAAGGTGTGATATAGATATATGGGGAAGAGAGATGTATACACACATATATGAGAGTGAGTAAAAAATAAAGACCAAAAGAAAGATAGAGAGAAACCCAAAAAATGCGAGAAAAAGAAAAAGGAAAGAAAAACATACGAAAAAGAAAGACAGAAAGAGAACAAAAGAAAAAAGGAAAAGACTGAAAAAAAAGAAAGAAGAAAAGATGAAAAAAGAAGCAAACGAAAAATAGAGAAAGAAATAAAGACAAAGAAAGAAAGAAAAAAGAGGGAGCAAAAGAAAGACAAAAAAACGTAAAAAGACAGAGAAAAGAAAAAAGAAAAGGAAAATTAAGAAAGAAGACTAATATGGATAGAAAAGAAGGAAAGAAAAAGAGAAAGCTAAACAAGAAAGAAAGGGAAGTTATGAAATATAAAAATTCATAGATAGATAATAGATAGATGATAATAGAAAATAGATAAACAGATAAATAGACAGATAAATCTTCCAGTCCAAAAATTATGCTCCCATAGGTTACCATCCCACACGCACAATGACCTAATTAAGTTGGCCTCTGCAGACTGTAACATTAATTAGATAAAACACAATCCAACATTCTAGAGGTCAGAGATTAAAAATATTTTAAAAAAAAGTTGAAGTAAAACTTTGGTTTCTGAGCAGTCGGCATTTTGACAGCCTAAAAATGATCGATTCCTGTATGAACTATTCCCAGTGGTGCCGCTGGTTTTGCTCGCACCAGTGACTGATCGTTCGCGACATCATTAATGTATCACAAACAAAAAAATTATTATTTATGTTGTCCCAAAAACGCTTTCATTATCCCCCCAACATTTCCTAGGACAGAATCGCTGCTGACACATTTCAGGTAATGTTAATACTTCACTGCTATTCTACAAATATTCATCGCTCCCCTTAATACACTCATCCCTCTGTATACACAGAAGAGAGGAATTTATAAAGGATGATATAACCGCGATGGTTTGTTGTCACGACGTCATCACCCGAACGGTCGCGGGGATCCCGTCAGTGCAAAGAAGATTTAGAAAATTAAAAAAAAAAAAAAAGAAAGAAACAGAACAAAAAAATGTATCAAGATGAAAAAATAGTATAAAGCGTTATTAGTCTGTGATCAGTCGGATAAGACGGCGGCCGCCCCTCCACCATTGCGTGTTCATGCACCGGTGTAATTGCGGCACGCGAGCGCCTGACGCCGGGACGCGCGGAGCGGGAGGAACATTGCTGGAGACTGTGACACAGGCGGATGGTTTGACAGGAGAACAGTACCTACGTTAATGCTGGATCAGAGTGTGCCAGCGACAAGAGCACCGACGCGCCCATTGGCACAGCAAGACTCAAAGCTGCGATTGCCTTCAAAGACCTGATGGTTTTTTTTTTTATTATTTTCTATTTTTTTTCTTTTTCCAGAACTCTTTCGCTTTCTAGTAAATCTGTAACCATAATGTGCACTCTCTTAATACCGCCATCAAAAATCAAAACACTTTAAAACAAATTGATGTCCTCTTTAATATAGTCATCACATCATCACAGGAGCGGCGCGGCCGGCGTGGGGACGGCCGAGGGGGTGCGAGGCGCACAGCGTTGCCTTTGTTGCCTTTATTCAATGCTGGAGAGAAAGGGAAAAAAAGGGCTCACAATTGAGATATTGGCACCTTTGATTGACAGGACCTAATCAGCTTATCTGGGCACTAATAAAGTTGATCGCCTGTGGAGAGAGTGAATATCTTCAGCCCAGTGAACTTCCACTGGCTGCAGCCTTGAGGGCTGGGATTCAGAATTTCTGCTTATCTGGGGGGAAAGGAGGAGAAAAAAAAAAGTTGAATGAAATCCCAAGTGGACGGTTTTAAAAATGTGTTTGGTCTGTGAAGTCTGAAGGCACAGCCCGGCGACCCGTGAAGAGCGGCCGTGCCCTAGGAGATGGCACTGGGGCAACGGGAAGACATTTGGCAAGAAAGGATATCGGTTCTTAATAGAAACAACAAATCTACAGAAAAATATCAATAAGAACAGTGTGAAAGAAAGATGCCGAAATTCCCACAATCGTCAGATTTCTTGGAACCACCCGAATAAGAAAAAAATCTACAGAAAATAAGCAAAATAGGAAAAGAAAGCAAAAACCACAAAGCAATTACTACTCCGCTCATCAGATTTAAAAAAAAAAAAACAACAGCGACAAAAATAAAGTAAAAAATAAAAATATCTAATATTGAAAAACAAACTGTAAGGATATGGTCACACGTTGCGTTTTTGCAGCGTTTTATTTTCTGAAAGCTGCTACAAAAAAGGCAGTTTTTTTGCTGCATTTTTTGCTGAATATTTGCTGCATTTTTGCTGAGAATTTGCTGCATTTTTGCTGAGTATTTGCTGCATTTTTTGCTGAGTATTTGCTGCATTTTTTTGCTGAGAATTTGCTGCATTTTTTGCTGAGAATTTGCTGCATTTTTTGCTGAGTATTTGCTGCATTTTTTTGCTGAGAATTTGCTGCATTTTTGCTGAGTATTTGCTGCATTTTCTGCTGAGTATGTGCTGCATTTTTTGATGAGTATTTGCTGCATTTTTTGATGAGTATTTGCTGCATTTTTTGATGAGTATTTGCTGCATTTATTGCTATTTGCTGCATTTTTTTGCTGAGTATTTGCAGCATTTTTTGCTGAGTATTTGCTGCATTTTTTTGCTCCGTTTTTGTTGTCTCTTTTGCACGCTGATAAAGTTTAGTGCCCACCCCCAAAAAAACATGATACATCTTCCTTAAGGTTTTTGCAACACAAACTTAGAAGAAAACTGATATTTGTGTTTTTTTTGCTGCATTTTTCCACTTACCCATTGTTTCCTATGGGTGTAAAAAACTGCAAATCTGCAGAGAAAGCGCTGAAGGAAGTGACGGGCAGCAGTTTTCAAAATCAGTCCGGAAAAAACCCAATGTGTGAGCAGCAGATTTCTGAAATCTCCTAGACTTTCCTGGTACTGTCAAATGCAGCTTAAAATTTGCATAAAACAATACTGCAAAAAGGCAACATGTGAACACAACCTAAATGTGCGTGATACTGTGCAGGAGGCGTCAGCGTCGTCACACAGGCGGGCTCCGATGGTCAGCGCTGGTTTTGTAGTCACTTTTGCAGGATGTATCGTTGCTGCATAGACATTTATACATTTGTTTCCTCTTTAGCGCCATGATTTTTCCACATTTTTTTGGTGGCGTTTTTCATACGCGTATTTTTAGATAATGCATGAAGAAAACAAAATGTGTGTATAAGAAAACTCATGGAAAAGAAGGCACAACTAGAGCCCGCAACTAGGAATGTGACGGCAAAAAAAGGTCATCTAAAAGCGATGTCTGCAGAGTGTGACCCAATGTGAAATCTCCCAGGGATTGTATCTGCCGTGCCTGTGACGTCCATGCAGGCAGCGGCCAACACGGACGGTCACATCATATGACGGTCACATCATATGACGGCGTGATGGGGATCCAGGGAGCCTCGTTCTCCTGTGGATCTACCACAAGTGGCTAAGAGGTAACACGTCCCGTGCGTCAATAAATGGTACAAAAAGCTGCGAGTCTTTTGCAAATTTGTGAAAACACTACAACAAAATAGAGGGTATGGGAAGCAGAGTGCAGAGACTTGTCCCTACACAATGTAGCAGAAATCAGCCGATAATGACACTTTCCTATTAGATGATTTAGATACAGAGACTATTTGGATAGAGCGGGGCGCAGGATTGCCAACAGTCCAGAAACTAATGCAAAGTCCAGAAAAATGGGGACATTTTCTCCCTGTATGTAAAAAAATGTGATGTGTTGGTAATTTTTTTTGGAAACTAGAAAAGCTTGTTCAGATATTTAATGATTGTACAAGTCAGAATGAAATAATCCAACGTCTTCATGTCAGAACTACGGCCTGGAGACCTGCTTCACTAATAACATTCATGATTTATTATGGTTTTCTAATGTGTCCATAAAAAACGTTGCCTAGAAAAAAAATAAAGAATCAACGTGGCGACCCAAACAGACCCAAACGGCCAAATCTGCCGAGATTGCACTTCAGTAACTTCTTACGGGAGACTCTGCTGTGAGTTCACCGCTGATTTCCTCCCATAGATGTACATTTGTACCATAAACTGCAGCGTCTGAATGACCCCGACGAGAACCTGCGCACAAAACCATCTCATCGCAAATTTTCAGCGTTTGCTTTTTTAACTGGAGAATTTTTGACGGAAAACCCAATTGTGTTGCTAATTTCACACTAGTCATCGATTGCAAAGCAAAATAATTGAAGAATTAATCCGCATCGCAGATCAATTAATGCAGAGAAATTATCCACAACGTGCAGACGAAATTGTAAAATCATCATCTAAGTAGTTGGTGCTGTACAATGCTGCAGATAGCATGGAAATCTAACTGTGTGAACCTACTCTAACCACATCCCGATGGAGCGTTTAGTCGTTAGTTTCCCAAGGTCGGCTGCGGTGAACGACGTGCACTGGACAATACTAGTAGATCGCACCGGGCGCACAGGCGGCCATTGGAGGAGGCTCTGCTATGTTCTGGGGCTGCTTTGCTGCATAGGAAATCTCAAGACTATCAAGGGATTCTAGAGAGAAATGTGCTGCCCAGTGTCAGAAAGCTTGGTCTGAGTCGCAGGTCATGAGTCTTGCAACAGGTTAATGACCCAAAACACAGCTAAAAACACCCAAGAATGGCTAAGAGGAAAACATTGGACTATTCTGAAGTGGCCTTCTATGAGCCCTGACCTAAATCCTATTGAAAAGAGCTGAAACCTGCCGCCTGGAAAAGGCAACCTTCAAACACGAGACAACTGGAGCAGTTTGCTCTTGAGGAGCAGCCAAAATACCTGCCGAGAGGAGCAGAAGTCTCATTGACAGTTACAGAAATCGTTTGATTGCAGTGATTGCCTCAAAAGGTTGTGCAACAAAATATTAAGTTAAGGGTATGTGCACATGCTGCGGATTTTGCTGCGGATCCGCAGCAGTTTTCCCTAAGTTTACAGTACCATGTAAACCTATGGGAAAAAAAAAACGCTGTACACATGCTGCAGCATGTCAATTATTTCTGCAGATTCCGCAGCGGTTTTCAACCTGCACCAATAGGAAAGTGCAGTTGAAAACCCGCAGAGGAATCCGCAGTAGAAACCGCGATAAAATCCGCAGTGAAAACCGCAGTGGTTTTGCACATACCCTAAGGGTACCATCATTTCTGTCCAGGCCTATTTGATGAGTTTCTTTTTTTTTTTTTTTATTCTGTGGAAGCATGGTTGAAAAGCAATGTCTGACTTCTCTTTGTTCATTTTCATAGATTTATTTGTTATTACTTTTGTCAGATTCAAGTTATTTTTGTGACCATTGTGAGTTTTTAGATTTAGTTTTTTAGTTTAGTTAATTTAGTTTTTAGATTTGATATTAGATAAACAATAGATAATAGATAGATAATAGATGATGAATAAATAGATAGATAGATAATAGATAAATAATAGATAACAGATAGATTAACCCCTTCACCCCCAAGGGTTGTTTGCACGTTAATGACCGGGCCAATTTTTACAATTCTGACCACTGTCACTTTATGAGGTTATAACTCTGGAACGCTTCAACGGATCTTGGCGATTCTGACATTGTTTTCTCATGACATATTATACTTCATGATAGTGGTAAAATTTCTTTGATATTACCTGCATTTATTTGTGGAAAAAAACGGAAATTTGGCGAAAATTTCGCAATTTTCCAACTTTGAATTTTTATGCAATTAAATCACAGTGATATGTCACACAAAACACTTAATAAGTAACATTTCCCACATGTCTACTTTACATCAGCACAATTTTGGAACCAAAATTTTTTTGTTAGGGAGTTATAAGGGTTAAAAGATGACCAGCAATTTCTCATTTTTACAACACCATTTTTTTCTAGGGACCACATCTCATTTGAAGTCATTTTGAGGGGTCTATATGATAGAATGGTGTCACACTTGGTTATTTTCTAAAAACTGCACCCCTCAAGGTGCTCAAAACCACATTCAAGAAGTTTATTAACCCTTCAGGTGTTTCACAGGAATTTTTGGAATGTTTAAATAAAAATGAACATTTAACTTTTTTTCACAAAAAAATTACTTCAGCTCCAATTTGTTTCATTTTACCAAGGGTAACAGGAGAAAATGGACCCCAGAAGTTGTTGTACAATTTGTCCTCAGTACGCCGATACCCCATATGTGGGGGTAAACCACTGTTTGGGCGCATGGCAGAGCTCAGAAGCGAAGGAGCGCCATTTGACTTTGCAATGCAAAATTGACAGGAATTGAGATGGGACGCCATGTTGCGTTTGGAGAGCCCCTGATGTCCCTATACATTGAAACCCCCCACAAGTGACACCATTTTGGAAAGTAGACCCCTAAGGAACTTATCTAGATGTGTGGTGAGAGCTTTGACCCACCAAGTGCTTCACAGAAGTTTATAATGCAGAGCCGTAAAAATAAAAAATAATATTTTTTCACAAAAATGATCTTTTCGCCCCCAATTTTTTATTTTCCCAAGGGTAAGAGAAGAAATTGGACCCCAAAAGTTGTTGTACAATTTGTCCTGAGTACGCTGATACCCCATATGTGGGGGTAAACGACTGTTTGGGCGCATGGCAGAGCTCGGAAGGGAAGGAGCGCCGTTTGACTTTTCAATGCAAAATTGACAGGAATTGAGATGGGACGCCATGTTGCGTTTGGAGAGCCACTGATGTGCCGAAACATTGAAACCCTCCACAAGTGACACCATTTTGGAAAGTAGACCCCCTGAGGAACTCATCTAGATGTGTTGAGAGCTTTGAACCCCCAAGTGTTTCACTACAGTTTATAACGCAGAGCCGTGAAAATAAAAATTCTTTTTTTTTTCCACAAAAATTATTTTTTAGCCCCCAGTTTTGCATTTTTCCAAGGGTAACAGTTGAAATTGGATCCCAAAAGTTGTTGTCCAATGTGTCCTGAGTATGCTGATACCCCATATGTTGGGGTAAACCCCTGTTTGGGCGCATAGCAGAGCTCGGAAGGGAAGGAGCACTGCTTTACTTTTTCAACGCAGAATTGGCTGGAATTGAGATCGGACGCAATGTCGCATTTGGAGAGCCCCTAATGTGCCTAAACAGTGGAAACTCCCCAATTATAACTGAAACCCTAACCCAAACACATCCCTAACCCTAATCCCAACGGTAACCCTAACCACACCCCTAACCCTGACACACCCCTAACCCTAATCCCAACCCTAATCCCAACCGTAAATGTAATCCAAACCCTAACCCTAACTTTAGCCCCAACCCTAACTTTAGCCCCAACCCTAACTGTAGCCTTAACCCTAGCCCCAACCCTAACCCTAACCCTAATGGGAAAATGGAAATAAATACATTTTTTTAATTTTTTAATTTTTCCCTAACTAAGGGGGTGAAGGGGGGTTGATATTTACTATTTATAGCGGGTTTTTTAGCGGATTTTTATGATTGGCAGCCGTCACACACTGAAAGACGCTTTTTATTGCAAAAAATATTTTTTATGTTACCACATTTTGAGAGCTATAATTTTCCCATATTTTGGTCCACAGAGTCATGTGAGGTCTTGTTTTTTGCGGGACGAGTTGACGTTTTTATTGGCACCATTTTCGGGCACGTGACTTTTTTGATCGCTTTTTATTCTGATTTTTGTGAGTCAGAATGACCAAAAACTAGCTATTCATGAATTTCTTTTGGGGGAGGCGTTTATACCGTTCTGCATTTGGTAAAATTGATAAAGCAGTTTTATTCTTCGGGTCAGTATGATTACAGCGATACCTCATTTATATCATTTTTTTATGTTTTGGCGCTTTTATACGATAAACTATTTTATAGAAAAAATTATTATTTTTGCATCGCTTTATTCTGAGGACTATAACTTTTTTCTTTGATGAAGCTGTATGGTGGCTCGTTTTTTGCGGGACAAGATGACGTTTTCAGCGGTACCATGGTTATTTATATCCGTCTTTTTGATCGCGTGTTATTCCACTTTTTGTTTGGCGGTATGATAATAAAGCGTTGTTTTTTGCCTCTTTTTTTGTTGTTTTGTTTTTTTACGGTGTTCACTAGTTAACTAGTGGGACAGTTTTATAGGTTGGGTCGTTACGGACGCGGCGATGCTAAATATGTGTACTTTTATTGTTTTTTTTTATTTAGATAAAGAAATGTATTTATAGGAACAATATATATATTTTTTTTAGAATTTTTTTGGGGATTTTTTTTTATTTTTTTTTACACATGTGAATATTTTTTTTTTTACACTATAACAATGCCCCAGGGGGGCATCATGTTATAGTGTAAGATCACTGATCTGACACTTTACTGTGCACTGTGTCAGATCGGCGATCTGACATGCACAGCTCCAGGCTTCCCGGTGCCTGTTCTGAGCAGGCGCTGTGAAGCCACCTGCCTGCAGGACCCGGATGCCGCAGCCATTTTGGATCCGGGCCTGCTGCAGGGAGGAGGTAAGAGACCCTCGGAGAAACGCGATCACATCGCGTTGCTCCGGGGGTCTCAGGGAAGCACGCAGGGAGCCCCCTCCCTGCGCGATGCTTCCCTATACCGCCGGAACACTGCGATCATGTTTGATCGCAGTGTGCCGGGGGTTAATGTGCCGGGGGCGGTCTGTGACCGCTCTTGGCACATAGTGCCGGATGTCAGCTGCGATAGTCAGCTGACACCCGGCCGCGCTCACGGGGGATCACATATGACGTACTAGCCCGTCGGTGGTCATACGGGCCCATCCCACCTCGACGGGATAGTACGTCTAATGTCAGAAAGGGGTAATCCTAACTGACCTAAAACGGGAAAGGTTTATTTTGATTTCATGTCAGATATTGAGAAAAACCTGCCGATGTGTCTTTATATACAGTATAGTGGATGATGTACAATAACAAATTATATTGTGGTACCGTGTTAGCCAGAAAAATCGATGTTAATACTTTTCTGCCCAGTGATGACAGAAGTATTCTGTAGGTATCACTCCTAGAATACTTCTGTCATCATTGGGCAGAAAAGTATTCAGATCGATATATAGTGGATGGAAACCTCTTCTTTCAACTGTAGATAATAGATAGATAATTGATAGACGATAGTTAGATGATACATAGATAATAGATAATAAAATAAATGTATATTAAATGGAAAGAGGGTATATCTCTAAAGAAGAATATAATGCTGTCTGCAGGGAATGCAGGGCAAGAGTTAGAAGAGATAAAGCCAGTAATAAAGTGAGGTTTGGAAGGGAGATTAAAGAAGCAAAAAAGGATTTTGGGGGCTATGTCAAAAGCAAAAGAAAAGTTACAGATGCTATAGGATTTTGAAAAGGATGAAGTGGTCAAAAATGATGTAGGAGAAGGCCGAACTTTTAAACTCCTATTTTGCATCCATGTTCTCTAAGAAAGCAAATGTGACATCAGCTGATCTTCATGGTGCCATCAAAGGAATAAAATAATCCAAACTATCCATAAATAGAGAGATGGGGAGGGAACATTGAGCTCATTTACATGAATTTACATCTCCTGGTCCAGATGAATTAAATCCTAGGATACTGAAAGAGGAGAGGAAATTACAGAACCACTAGACAGAATCTTTGAAAAATCCTGGAGAACAGAAGTCCCAGAAGATTGGAGAAGGGCAAATGTTGACCCCATCTTCAAAAAACGAACGAAGATGGAGTCAGGAAATTACAGGCCAGTGAGCCTTACTTCTATACCAGGAAAGATCTTTGAATAAATTATCAAACATCATGTATGTAAGTACTTGGACAAGAATACAATAATTAACCAGAGCCAGCATGGGTTTCTAACAAACAAGTCATACCAGACTCATCTAATTTCCTTCTGTGATGGAATCACTGACTGGGTCGATCAGGTAAATGCGGTAGATATAGCATATCTCAATTTCAGCAAAGCATTTGATAAAGTATCTCATACTATCCATATTGAAAAAATGAACAAGTATGGGATTGACAAGGCTACAGTTAGGTGGATTCATAACTGGCTCAGTGATCATACTCAATTGGAAAAAGTGTTTCAAGTGGGGACCACAAGCTCTGTCCTGGTCACTGTGTTACAAGTGGGGTACCACAAGGTTTTGTACTGGCACCAGTGTTACAAGTGGGGTACCACAAGGCTCTGTCCTGGCTTCAGTGTTACAAGTGGGGTACTACAAGGCTCTGTCCTGGCCCCAGTTACAAGTGGGGACCACAAGGCTCTGTCCTGGAACCAGTGTTACAAGTGGGGACCACAAGGCTCTGTCCTGGCCCCAGTGCTACAAGTGGGGACCACAAGGCTCTGTCCTGGCCCCAGTGTTACAAGTGGGGACCACAAGGCTCTGTCCTGGCCCCAGTCTTACAAGTGGGGACCACAAGGCTCTGTCCTGGAACCAGTGTTACAAGTGGGGACCACAAGGCTCTGTCCTGGCCCCAGTGTTACAAGTGGGGACCACAAGGCTCTGTCCTGGCCCCAGTGTTACAAGTGGGGACCACAAGGCTCTGTCCTGGCCCCAGTTTTACAAGTGGGGACCACAAGGCTCTGTCCTGGCCCCAGTGTTACAAGTGGGGTACCACAAGGCTCTGTCCTGGCCCCAGTGTTACAAGTGGGGACCACAAGGCTCTGTCCTGGCCCCAGTGTTACAAGTGGGGACCACAAGGCTCTGTCCTGGCCCCAGTTTTACAAGTGGGGACCACAAGGCTCTGTCCTGGCCCCAGTGTTACAAGTGGGGTACCACAAGGCTCTGTCCTGGCCCCAGTTTTACAAGTAGTGACCACAAGGCTCTGTCCTGGCCTCAGTGTTGTTCAACATTCTTATAAATGATCTAGATAACTGAACTGACGTTAAACTAATCAAATTAGCAGACGAAGCGAAGCTAGGAGGGATAACAAACACTAGAGAAGAAAGAGAAAGGATTCAGAAGGATCTAGAGAAGCTTGAACAATGGACAGCGACTAACAGAAAGGTATTTAACAGGGAGAAATGCAAGATTCTACATCTGGGCAGGAAAAACGAAAATAACATCTATAGAATGGGAGGAATAGAACTAAGCAACAGCACGTGTGAAAAAGACTTGGGTATACTTTGCAGCAGCAAAAAGGGCAAACACAGTTCTAGGATGTATTATGAGAAGCAGAGAGTCTAGATCAAGTGAAGTAATTCTCCCCCTCTACTGCTCTTTGGTCAGGCCTCATCTAGAATCTGTGTTCAGCTCTGGGCACATTTAAAAAAAGACTGACCAAAACAAACTGGATCAAGTTCAGAGAAGAGCTATCAGGATGGTGAGCAGAATGCAAAGTATGTCCTACGAGGAACGGTTAAAGGATCTGTGAATGTTTAGCTGCAAAAAAGAAGGCTAAAAGGAGACTTAATAGCTGTCTACAAATATGTGAAGGGCTGTCACAGTGTAGAAGGATCATCATTCTTATTTGCACAAGGAAACACAAGAAGCAATGGAATGAAACTGAAAAGGGAGAAGATACAGATGTGATATTAGAAAACAACTTTTTGACAGTGAGGTGATCAATGAGTGGCTGCCATGAGAGGTGGTGAGTTCTCCTTCAATGGAAGTCTTCACACAGAGGCTGGACAGACATCTGTCTGAGAAGGATTAGTGACTTCTGCATTGAGCCGGGGGTTGGGCACGACAACCCTGGAGGTCCCATACAACTCTACCATTCTCTGATTCTAATAGACCGATAAATAGATAATAGCAATACATAGATATTAGATATAAGATTGATAACAAACAGACTGATTGATAACAGATAATAGCTAGATAATAGAGATATATAACAGATAATAAATAGATAATAGAGAGAAGATTAATAACTGACTGATAGATAGATATAGATTATAGATAAATAGATTATAGATGATAGATAATACATATAGATAGAAGATTGATAACAAATAAACTGATAGATAATATATACAAGATTGATAATAGACTGATTGATAGATGATAGATAGAAAATAGATATAATATAATAGATGATAGATAATAGATAGACAATAGATAACAAATAGATAGATAATAGATAGATGATAGATAGATAGATAGATAGATGATAGATAATAGATAGACAGACAGACAGATAGATAGATAGATAGATAGATAGATAGATAGATAGATAGATAGATAGATAGATAGATAGTTGGGTGGTGATTTGGTTGGAGGTGCAGCGTCCAGTAATTATGCTGTAAGTAATCATTTCTTCACCAGGGTGATATCGGGATTTGCTGACCCCTGAGATCTCGCATTGACCCCGACAGGTTTTAGCTCCTCAGATCGATGTTTTCTGCTATTGGATTGAACAGAAGTCCAAACCTAATTGCTAATTTGCAAATTGCTGCAGGATCTCGCAGGAGATTGCAGGGACCCGGCTCTGCCTTCATCTTCTTCTTGATTTATCTTATATGTGTAACTAGGGCTGAAAATATCCATAAAAATTGAATAAGAAAGCGTCCACTCATATTACAGCAAACGGAGACGTGTTATCAGGTAATCTGAAATAGAGAAGGTCACAAAAAATAGGAAGATCTGTAATATTTCCGCAGTCATCTGATAATCACCGCAGCTTCTAGATGCTCCTTGTGCTGTGACTTACTACAGGCGTCACACACAAAGCATCGGCCATTGCTCCAGCCGTCACCACACTCATATATCCAGACTGCACATGTGTCCTATAAGTCGTGGGTGATCGGCCCTCGTGTCCTCCTCCCTCCAGACTCCTCTGTCCTTCTCCTACACAAGCCTCCATCCTCCTCGGCCTCACTAATTCTTCATATTTTTATACACTGGAGAATTGCTGCTCCATTTTACAAGTATAAGCAAGGAAAACAAAACAGGCAATAATACGCACACCATCTAGTCATGATGTCATAGACAAGATGTAAAAGAGAGATAACATGCGCCTGCAAATGGAATTATGTGGGACACACCAATGCTAACAGCAAAAAAACACAGAAAAAATGGTGCAATAAAGTCCAAAGAATAATATTAAATAGCTTTATTAAGTATAAATATATAGACAAAAGGTGTCAGGACAGTAACGGGTTAAAAATTGCTGACATAGTGCATGAAACACATGGAGTCAAACATAATTCCCCACAACATCAACTGAGTCAATCATACTGGAAAACTGCATCCATAGTAATACCCTTGCATGTTCCATACTAGTGCCAGTACATTATATATTAAACTAGGAGCATACAGGTGAAAGTAATAAGGATTAGTGCACAACAATGTCCGAAAACAATGGCCCAGATGAATAACATACCAGTGATGTAATATGGGGAACGTGTCAGCTCCAACCCACCCCGACGCGCGTTTCGGAGTATTCCTTCTTCAGGGGGCATGTCATGACCCATCAGAGCGTGTTATTTATAGCCGCCGTAAATAAACTTTAGCCAATGCAAAGCTGCCTTACACTCAGCACGGTGCATAGACCGGCACCAGAAAGCATGGGCCCATGCAATCCAGTGCCAGGCAACGGACTGGAAGCGAAGGAGACCCTTCCTGGGGCTGTGGGAGAGGGACCTCTTCCTGTCTGACAAGTTGGGGTCTATGGAGCGAGTCCCTTTCTGGACACGCTACATAGACGATATCTTCTTTGTCTGGCAGGGCACTCCGATCGACCTTGCGCATCTATTTGAGGCTTTAAATAGCAACGACCTCAATATTCATTTAACCTTTTGTTACAGTGGGGTGTTCTTAGATTTCCTGGATGTGACCATAAGGAGGGACCCCTCGGGCATGTTGCAAACCGATGTCTTCAGAAAAGAAACGGCCACAAACACACTTTTACATGCTACATCTGGTCATCCACGACATATGATTAGGTCGGTCCCAACCGGACAATTCCTCCGCATCCGTAGAATCTGCTCCCTAGATGCTGATTTTGAACGTAGAGCGGAGGAGTTGAAGGAACGGTTCGTATCTAGAGGATATAGTCTGAGGATGATCAAGAAAGCATACCATAGGGTCAAACACTCTTCCCATCAGGAGCTACTATATAATCATTCACGGCCTGGATCCTCTGCCACCAAGCAGGTGACAAGATTTGTCACCACCTATAACTCCCAGTCTGACAGGGCTCGTTCTGCTATTGAGAATGCCTGGCCAATACTTAGAGTGGACACCGTCATTTCCAAATTTATCTCTGATAGACCATCTATAGCTTACAGACGTGCCAAAAATCTAAGGGACCATCCATTACAATAATTACCATAAAACTACGCTTTTGGATAAATTTCCAAGGAGGGTTGGCTGTGTTCCGTGTGGAGGATGTGTCGCCTGCCCTAACATCCACCGTACTGATACGTTTACTAACTCTGATGGCACCAAGAGCTATAAAATTAAGCAACATATTACATGTACAACTAGGTATGTGGTATACTACGCCACCTGTCCATGTGGCTCTATATATGTTGGACTTACTTCACGGCAGCTTAAGGTCCGCATCAGAGAACATGTTTTGGGGGTTCAGGCGGCGGTCGGCCACACGGAGACAGCCACCCTAAAAACAATTCCCCGTCATTTTAAGGAGTTCCATAAATGCGACAGTACCCTTTTGAGAGTTCGAGGTATTGATGCCATCAAAATTAATATCCGTGGTGGTAATTTGTCTAAACGTTTAAGTAGGCTGGAGGCGAGATGGATCTGGCAGCTGAATACGGTCCACCCTCATGGCTTGAATGAATGCCTTTCATTTGCTCCCTTCCTCTAATCGGCTTGTTTCTGGGTATTCTATAATTGTCAACTTTTGCATGGTTTGAATCATTTTTATTTATTTTATGTATTTTAATCATCACTTTTTTCATCCTTTGTAGTACTCTATCGCTGTTGGTCATGGCATCCATTTGCAGAATGTAATAACATCATCTCGCTTTTGGATCGTTTTTCTCCCCTCTTATTTCATGTCTATTTATATATCCAGATATGAATTCCTCCTCTGGAAATATATGTCTATGTTCTCCATATAGTCATTTCCTTTTTTTGCTATATCTTTGGATGTTTCTTATGTCTATTGTTAATTGTCTTCTGCCGCTGTTTCCTTGCTGTATTTGTTATTACATGTTTACTATAATGTATAATTTTGAAATGGTATAACAATGTATATAATTGTAGCCATAATGTATACATGATTTGTATTTATAGTCCAAGCGTGATCGGCATATGTAGGGGCTTATTTGTATTTATATAATAATATACATGCGACAAATGGTGGACGTAATTAACAGCCTATAGGTCTTTCTCTGCATTTACACATTTAGTCATTAATATTATTTGTGAGTTTTGTACCTCCATACATCCACATGTTAGTGTGTATACTTATACATGTATCTATCACTCTGGTTCCCCGTTCTAGCTATTGTCGTTCCCATTTCCAAAATGGCCACGTATGGACTTCCGCTCATGCGCAGTTTCTATCTTTGTCTCCTTCACTTCCGGTCCGTTGCCTGGCGCCGGATTGCATGGGCCCGTGCTTTCCGGTGCCGGTCTATGCACCGTGCTGAGTGTAAGGCAGCTTTGCATTGGCTAAAGTTTATTTATGGCGGCTATAAATAACACGCTCTGATGGGTCATGACATGTCCCCTGAAGAAGGAATTCTCCGAAACGCGCGTCGGGGTGGGTTGGAGCTGACACGTTCTCCATATTACATCACTGGTATGTTATTCATCTGGGCCATTGTTTTCGGACATTGTTGTGCACTAATCCTTATTACTTTCACCTGTATGCTCCTAGTTTAATATATAATGTACTGGCACTATTATGGAACATGCAAGGGTATTACTATAGATGCAGTTTTCCAGTATGATTGACTCAGTTGATGTTGTGGAGAGTTATGTTTGACTCCATGTGTTTCATGCACTATGTCAGCAATTTTTAACCCGTTACTGTCCTGACACCTTTTGTCTATATATTTATACTTAATAAAGCTATTTAATATTATTCTTTGGACTTTATTGCACCATTTTTTCAGTGGTTTTTTTGTTTGTTTTTTTTCCATTTTACAAGGAACAGCTCAGCTTTCTTTGGCGTCTTTCAATAATGAACATTTCTCCTTTACTTAAGGCACTTTACTTTGGAGACCAAAAGTTTTGCATTTTGTATTTTAATTTAGAGCGTACTTACTTCTGTCTGGTTGTTGTGACGCCATTTTCCTGGTGATGAGCTGAGAGTGCATGAAGTTGTCATCTCATCATACAAGATCTTCATTTTATCCACAAAGCTTTAGACTCTACAAATAATCATTCAATTAACCCCTTATCGCCACAGCCCTTTTCCGTTTTTGAGTTTCTGTTTTTTTGCTCCCTTTGTTCCCAGACCCATTACTTTTGTATTATTCCGTCTATATGGCCGCGTGACGGCTTGTTTTTTTGCAGAAAGAGTTGTACTTTTGAACGACACCATTGTACTGGAGAACGAAAAAAAAATTCCAAGTGCAGTGAAATTGCAAAAACAAAAAGTGCAGTACAACGACTGTTTTTTTTGTATTTTTTTTGACCATGTTCAACAAATGCTAAAACTGACCCCTGTGATTCTCCAGGTCATTACGAGATCATAGACACCAAACATGTCTAGACTGTTTTTTATTTAAATGGTGAAAAAAAAAATCCCAAATTTGTTAAAAAAAAATAAAATGCGCCATTTTCCGATAACGGTAGCGTCTCCATTTTTCGTGATCTGGGGTCAGGTGAGGGCTTATTTTTTGCGTGCCGAGCTGACGGTTTTGATTATATCATTTTGGTGCGGATAAGATCTTTTGATCACCCGTTATTGCATTTAAATGCAATGTTGCGGTGACCAAAAAAACAAAATTACTTTTTTCCTCTCTAAGCCGTTTAACGATCGGATTAATAATTTTTATAGCTTGATAGATCGGGCGTTTCTGACCTCAGCAATACTAAATATATGAGTATATTTTTTGTTTTGTTTTATTTTGAATAGGGGGTGATTTGAACTTATATATATATATATTATTATTATTTTTAAAAACTTTTTTTTTTACTTTTCACTTACTTCAATAGTCTCCATGGGAAATTAGAAGCTGCGATTACCTGATCGCCTCTGCTACATACAGGCGATGATCAGATTACCTGTTTGTAGCAGAAATGCTCACTAACTATGAGCGCCAACCACGGGGCGGAGCTCATAGCAATCCGGCTATGACAACCATAGACATCTACAGGAGACCCCTGGTTGTCATGCCAATCCATCGGTAACCCACAATCATGTGACAAAGTAACCAACAGATTAGTGACGCATTTCAGGTGCGATCACATTAAATGACGCTGTCAGAGATTGACAGCGGCATTTAAAGAGATAACAGCCGCGGGTGGATCAGGATGCAACTCAGGATCAGTAATGTAATGTATGTACACAGTGACTGCACCAGCAGAATAGTGAGTGCAGCTCTGGAGTATAATACAGGAGGTAACTCAGGATCAGTAATGTAATGTATGTACACAGTGACTGTACCAGCAGAATAGTGAGTGCAGCTCTGGAGTATAATAAAGGATGTAACTCAGGATCAGTAATGTAATGTATCTACACAGTGACTGCACCAGCAGAATAGTGAGTGCAGCTCTGGGGTATAATACGGGATGTAACTCAGGATCAGTAATGTAATGTATGTACACAGTGACTTCACCAGCAGAATAGTGAGTGCAGCTCTGGAGTATAATACAGGAGGTAACTCAGGATCAGTAATGTAATGTATGTACACAGTGACTGCACCAGCAGAATAGTGAGTGCAGCTCTGGGGTATAATACAGGAGGTAACTCAGGATCAGTAATGTAATGTATGTACACAGTGACTGCACCAGCAGAATAGTGAGTGCAGCTCTGGGGTATAATACAGGATGTAACTCAGGATCAGTAATGTAATGTATGTACACAGTGACTGCACCAGCAGAATAGTGAGTGCAGCTCTGGGGTATAATACAGGAGGTAACTCAGGATCAGTAATGTAATGTATGTACACAGTGACTGCACCAGCAGAATGGTGAGTGCAGCTCTGGGGTATAATACAGGATGATCCTTAGGATCAGTAATGTAATGTATGTACAGTGACTGCACCATCAGAATAGTGAGTGCAGCTCTGGGGTATAATACAGGAGGTAACTCAGGATCAGTAATGTAATGTATGTACACAGTGACTGCACCAGCAGAATAGTGAGTGCAGCTCTGGGGTATAATACAGGAGGTAACTCAGGATCAGTAATGTAATGTATGTACACAGTGACTGCACCAGCAGAATAGTGAGTGCAGCTCTGGGGTATAATACAGGAGGTAACTCAGGATCAGTAATGTAATGTATGTACACAGTGACTGCACCAGCAGAATAGTGAGTGCAGCTCTGGGGTATAATACAGGATGTAACTCAGGATCAGTAATGTAATGTATGTACACAGTGACTGCACCAGCAGAATAGTGAGTGCAGCTCTGGGGTATAATACAGGAGGTAACTCAGGATCAGTAATGTAATGTATGTACACAGTGACTGCACCAGCAGAATGGTGAGTGCAGCTCTGGGGTATAATACAGGATGATCCTTAGGATCAGTAATGTAATGTATGTACAGTGACTGCACCATCAGAATAGTGAGTGCAGCTCTGGGGTATAATACAGGAGGTAACTCAGGATCAGTAATGTAATGTATGTACACAGTTACTGCACCAGCAGAATAGTGAGTGCAGCTCTGGGGTATAATACAGGATGTAACTCAGGATCAGTAATGTAACATATGTACACAGTGACTGCACCAGCAGAATAGTGAGTGCAGCTCTGGGGTATAATACAGGATGTAACTCAGGATCAGTAATGTAATGTATGTACACAGTGACTGCACCAGCAGAATAGTGAGTGCAGCTCTGGGGTATAATACAGGATGTAACTCAGGATCAGTAGTGTATGTACACAGTGACTGCACCAGCAGAATAGTGAGTGCAGCTCTGGAGTATAATACAGGATGTAACTCAGGATCAGTAATGTAATGTATGTACACAGTGACTACACCAGCAGAATAGTGAGTGCAGCTCTGGAGTATAATACAGGAGGTAACTCAGGATCAGTAATGTAATGTATGTACACAGTGACTGTACCAGCAGAATAGTGAGTGCAGCTCTGGAGTATAATAAAGGATGTAACTCAGGATCAGTAATGTAATGTATCTACACAGTGACTGCACCAGCAGAATAGTGAGTGCAGCTCTGGGGTATAATACGGGATGTAACTCAGGATCAGTAATGTAATGTGTCTACACAGTGACTTCACCAGCAGAATAGTGAGTGCAGCTCTGGAGTATAATACAGGAGGTAACTCAGGATCAGTAATGTAATGTATGTACACAGTGACTGCACCAGCAGAATAGTGAGTGCAGCTCTGGGGTATAATACAGGAGGTAACTCAGGATCAGTAATGTAATGTATGTACACAGTGACTGCACCAGCAGAATAGTGAGTGCAGCTCTGGGGTATAATACAGGAGGTAACTCAGGATCAGTAATGTAATGTATGTACACAGTGACTGCACCAGCAGAATGGTGAGTGCAGCTCTGGGGTATAATACAGGATGATCCTTAGGATCAGTAATGTAATGTATGTACAGTGACTGCACCATCAGAATAGTGAGTGCAGCTCTGGGGTATAATACAGGAGGTAACTCAGGATCAGTAATGTAATGTATGTACACAGTTACTGCACCAGCAGAATTGTGAGTGCAGCTCTGGGGTATAATACAGGATGTAACTCAGGATCAGTAATGTAACATATGTACACAGTGACTGCACCAGCAGAATAGTGAGTGCAGCTCTGGGGTATAATACAGGATGTAACTCAGGATCAGTAATGTAATGTATGTACACAGTGACTGCACCAGCAGAATAGTGAGTGCAGCTCTGGGGTATAATACAGGATGTAACTCAGGATCAGTAGTGTATGTACACAGTGACTGCACCAGCAGAATAGTGAGTGCAGCTCTGGAGTATAATACAGGATGTAACTCAGGATCAGTAATGTAATGTATGTACACAGTGACTACACCAGCAGAATAGTGAGTGCAGCTCTGGAGTATAATACAGGAGGTAACTCAGGATCAGTAATGTAATGTATGTACACAGTGACTGTACCAGCAGAATAGTGAGTGCAGCTCTGGAGTATAATAAAGGATGTAACTCAGGATCAGTAATGTAATGTATCTACACAGTGACTGCACCAGCAGAATAGTGAGTGCAGCTCTGGGGTATAATACGGGATGTAACTCAGGATCAGTAATGTAATGTGTCTACACAGTGACTTCACCAGCAGAATAGTGAGTGCAGCTCTGGAGTATAATACAGGATGTAACTCAGGATCAGTAATGTAATGTATGTACACAGTTACTGCACCAGCAGAATAGTGAGTGCAGCTCTGGGGTATAATACAGGAGGTAACTCAGGATCAGTAATGTAATGTATGTACACAGTGACTGCACCAGCAGAATGGTGAGTGCAGCTCTGGGGTATAATACAGGATGATCCTTAGGATCAGTAATGTAATGTATGTACAGTGACTGCACCATCAGAATAGTGAGTGCAGCTCTGGGGTATAATACAGGAGGTAACTCAGGATCAGTAATGTAATGTATGTACACAGTTACTGCACCAGCAGAATAGTGAGTGCAGCTCTGGGGTATAATACAGGATGTAACTCAGGATCAGTAATGTAACATATGTACACAGTGACTGCACCAGCAGAATAGTGAGTGCAGCTCTGGAGGATAATACAGGATGTAACTCAGGATCAGTAATGACTGTGCACAGGCAGCAGCATAGTGTGTGCAGCTCTGGGGTATAATGCAGGATAAGTAATGTATGTACAGTGACTCCTCCTTTTATGTACATACTCTTATGTATAATGTGAACATAAGTTGTAAATCAGCTATAACGGCATTAATTGGATGTCCATGTCCATCACTGATGAACTGTATAATTTATTTGCACTCCTCCGGTCTGCCTGATTTCTTGGTACTCTTGCTTGGTCCTGACGTGCGATACTAAGTACAATCTATAGATCAGAGAGCTGCCGTTTGTCATTTCACCCCTTTAATTGCCGGCATAGAGCTGCCCCCCAGTGTTAGTGGCTTCAGTCTGGATTAATGAATGACATTGCTTTTTGCTTTAGTAATCTTCCATGATTTGACTGAAATCTTTACAAAGCATACATTTGCACAATTCCTGTAATCTGGCATTGTTAACCATGTCCTGCCATCAATATGTTCAGGACATCAGGTAATAACCTTGTTCGGAGTCCCGGACGGTCCCGGTCAGGATAACATTTCCTCTTTTTGATAAGGTTGCTGAGATCTGGATTGCGCCTTTAGGTGCTATGGGGGACCCCGGTGCTCGCTGAGTGATGTTCGGCCTCTCACTTGTCCTTTTGATTTGGTTCTTAACGTGGAGCGTGTGGTTCTTCAATCAAAATGATTTTTTAATGCTTCTTTTGTTCCTTGGTGCAAATGGGAGACAACATTGTTTCCTAGCAGAGAGCGCAGACTCGCTCTTCAAAAGATACAAGTAAAGGAAAAAAGTCTGTGTGTTAAAGCCCCGGCGGAGGGCAGGAAGCTCCAGCACAGGGGCAACTGGTGCAGACAGGCCTGACCTGCTGAGAAATCCAGCTGCGGAGAAGCTGTGGCCCCCGACAAAGACGAGGCTGTCAATATTATCAACATCAGGACGACGCAGAAACTCTCCGTCTGTGCGAGAATCAAAGCCGGTAACACACAATCTGTATGAAGGCGGAATTAGGGAAGAGAAAAATCCAAGGGCAACTCACTGGTACGAAGCGAGGCGTAGAAAGACAGCACTTACAGGACGCCGGGAACCGCCAAGATCAGTAACTGTCCTTAACGGCTCTCAATAATCACTAATAAAGTCAATAAGGGGCCCAATAATTACTAATACAGCCCATACAGGGCTCAATAAACACTAATACAGTCCATAAAGGGCTCAATAATCACTAACACGGTCCGTACAGGGCTCAATAATCACTAATACGGTCCATACAGGGCTCAATAACCATTAATACAGTCCATACAGGGCTCAATAATCAGTAATACAGTCCATACAGGGCTGAATAATCACGAATATGGTCCATACAGGGCTCAATAATCACTAATACAGTCCATACAGGGCTTAATAATCACTAATACAGTCCATACAGGGCTCAATAATCACTAATACAGTCCATACAGGGCTCAATAATTACTAATACAGTCCATACGGGGCTCAATAATCATTAATCTAGTGCATACAGGGCTCAATAATCACTTATACGTCCATACAGGGCTCAATAATCACTTATACAGTCAATACAAGGCTCAATCACTAATTCAGTCCATACAGAGCTCAATAATCACTAATACAGTCCATACAGGGTTCAATAATCACTAATACAGTCCATACAGGGCTCAATAATCACTAATACAGTCCATACAGGGCTCAATAATCACTAATACAGTCCATACAGGGCTCAATAATCACTAATATAGTCCATACAGGGCTCAATAATCACTAATACGGTCCATACAGGGCTCAATAATTACTAACACAGTCCATACAGGGCTCAATAATCATTAATCTAATCCATACAGGGCTCAATAATCACTTATACGTCCATACAGGGCTCAATAATCACTTATACAGTCAATACAAGGCTCAATAATCACTAATACAGTCCATACAGGGCTCAATAATCACTAATACAGTCCATACAGAGCTCAATAATCACTAATACAGTGCATACAGGGCTCAATAATTACTAACACAGTCCATACAGGGCTCAATAATCACTTATACGTCCATACAGGGCTCAATAATCACTTATACAGTCAATACAAGGCTCAATAATCACTAATACAGTCCATACAGGGCTCAATAATCACTAATACAGTGCATACAGGGCTCAATAATCACTAATACAGTCCATACAGAGCTCAATAATCACTAATACAGTCCATACAGAGCTCAATAATCACTAATACAGTGCATACAGGGCTCAATAATCACTAATACAGTCCATACAGGGCTCAGGAATCACTAATACGGTCCATACAGGGCTCAATAATCACTAATACAGTCCATACAGGGCTCAATAATCACTAATACAGTGCATACAGGGCTCAATAATTACTAACACAGTCCATACAGGGCTCAATAATCACTAATACAGTCCATACAGGGCTCAATAATCACTAATACAGTCCATACAGAGCTCAATAATCACTAATACAGTCCATACAGAGCTCAATAATCACTAATACAGTGCATACAGGGCTCAATAATCACTAATACAGTCCATACAGGGCTCAATAATCACTAATACAGTCCATACAGGGCTCAATAATCACTAATACGGTTCATACAGGGCTCAATACCGAGATGAGATCCTCAGACCCCTTGTGAGACCATATGCTGGTGCGGTTGGCCCTGGGTTCCTCCTAATGCAGGACAATGCCAGACCTCATGTGGCTGGAGAGTGTCAGCAGTTCCTTCAAGATGAAGACATTGAAGCTATGGACTGGCCTGCCCGTTCCCCAGAACTGAATCTGATTGAGCACATCTGGGACATCATGTCTCGCTCCAATCACCAGCATCACGTTGCACCATAGACTGTCCAGGAGTTGGCGGATGCTTTAGTCCAGGTCTGGGAGGAGATCCCTCAGGAGACCATCCACCTCCTCATCAGGAGCATGCCCAGGCGTTGTAGGGAGGTCATACAGGCACTTGGAGGCCACACATAGTTACATAGTTATTAAGGTTGAAGGAAGACTTTAAGTCCATCTAGTTCAACCCATAGCCTAGCATGCCCTAACATGTTGATCCAGGGGAAGGCAAAAAAAACCCATGTGGTAAGAGTAAGCTCCATCATGGGGAAAAAAAATTCCTTCCCGACCCCACATACGGCAATCAGACTAGTTCCCTGGATCAACGCCTTATCAAGGAATCTAGTGTATATACCCTGTAACGTTATACTTTTCCAGAAAGGTATCCAGTCCCCTCTTAAATTTAATTAATGAATCACTCATTACAACATCATACGGCAGAGAGTTCCATAGTCTCACTGCTCTTACAGTAAAGAATCCGCGTCTGTTATTAGGCTTAAACCTTCTTTCCTCCAGACGTAGAGGATGCCCCCTTGTCCCTGTCACCAGTCTATGATTAAAAAGATCAGCAGAAAGGTCTTTGTACTGTCCCCTCATATATTTATACATTAACATAAGATCACCCCTTAGTCTTCGTTTTTCCAAACTAAATAGCCCCAAGTGTAATAACCTATCTCGGTATTGCAGACCCCCCAGTCCTCTAATAACCTTGGTCGCTCTTCTCTGCACCCGCTCCAGTTCAGCACACACTACTGAGCATCATTTCCTTGTCCTGAGGCATTTCCACTGAAGTTGGATCAGTCTGTAACTTCATTTTCCACTTTGATTTTGAGCATCATTCCAACTCCAGACCTCCGTGGGATATTAGTTGTGATTTACGTTGATCATTTTTAGGTTTTAATGTTCTCAACACATTCCACTATGTAATGAATAAAGATTTAAGGCCCCGTCTCACATAGCGAGATCGCTAGCGAGATCGCTGCTGAGTCACAAGTTTTGTGACGCAACAGCGACCTCCATAGCGATCTCGCTATGTGTGACACGTACCAGCGATCAGGCCCCTGCTGCGAGATCGCTGGTCGTGTCGGAATGGCCTGGACCTTTTTTTGGTCGTTGAGGCCCCGCTGACATCGCTGAATCGGTGTGTGTGACACCGATCCAGCGATGTCTTCACTGGTAACCAGGGTAAACATCGGGTTACTAAGCGCAGGGCCGCGCTTAGTAACCCGATGTTTACCCTGGTTACCAGCGTAAATGTAAAAAAAAACAAACAGTACATACTCGCCTTTCGGTGTCCAGGTCCCTTGCCGTCTGCTTCCTGCTCTCACTGAGCCGCCGTACAGTGAGAAGTGAGAGCACAGCAATGACGTCACCGCTGCGCTCTGCTCTCAGTGTACGGCCGGATCTCAGTCAGAGCAGGAAGCAGACGGCAAGGGACCTGGACACCGAAAGGCGAGTATGTAGTGTTTGTTTTTTTTTACATTTACGCTGGTAACCAGGGTAAACATCGGGTTACTAAGCGCGGCCCTGCGCTTAGTAACCCGATGTTTACCCTGGTTACCCGGGTGCTGCAGGGGGACTTCGGCATCGTTGAAGACAGTTTCAACGATGCCGAAGTCGTTCCCCTGATCGTTGGTCGCTGGAGAGAGCTGTCTGTGTGACAGCTCCCCAGCGACCACACAGCGACTTACCAACGATCACGGCCAGGTCATATCGCTGGTCGTGATCGTTGGTAAATCGCTTAGTGAGACGGGGCCTTTACACCTGGAATATTTCATTCAGTGATATCTAGGATGTGGGATTTTAGTGTTCCCTTTATTTTTTTGAGCAGTGTATTATCTCAGCTGTGTCTGTAACATGTTGACTGCAGATAAGATTAAGGATCCTTAATAGTTGGCTGATCGGTTAACGGCAGCAGAGGCCACCATCTTGCACCCCTCTATGTGCATGGACCCCTGGAGTGTAAATGACAGACATCCCAGAGACACAATGTAACTCGCTGCAGTCATTAGTAACAATGTATCACTGCCGCGTCTCTTCCTCCATCTCCTCCGGATATGAGCAGCGCTGATAGGAATCACCTCGGACACCTATTACTCCATACCTCTTGACATGCAACAGTTTAAAAGGGAAATCTCATGCATTTCCACGTCTTGATAAAGCCGACACATCTGCTGAGAACAGAGCTTTGTCTTTTTCCTCGACCACATCAAGAAACTCAATTCTTCACACGGAAGTATTTGAAACGCGCGGATTCAAACAATGATGCTAAAAGCCAGAGGTATTAGTCCTTGATGTTGTCCCGAAATCTACCAAACTACATTTGTAAAGGCCTACGACTACAATATTTACAATGACATGAAGAGGGAAGCGAGGTGCGGGGTATCACAGGAGCGACGCGCGCCCGCCGCAGACATCCGGATACCAGGGCTTGTTGTGTTGTGATCGGAAACGGCAATAAAAGGAAAATCAGCTCGGCACAGAAAGTAAGAAGATTCCCTCATGGAAGATGTCAAAGATGAAACAAGAAGCTGGAATTATGTACGGGGAGAACTTTGCTTATGTTTCATTGATATCACAACTACTTAAATACTTTACATTGTTCTTTACAGAAACCGGAAAACATCCAGCCTGGAGGAGAAGACACAATCGGCCAATAATGTCCCAGTGAGCGCTTAGGACCCCTCAGAGGCAATGGGCCCAGAACCTACCTGTCCATGGTACTGGCAGACTGCAGCACATGTGGGCATGCAGGACAGTGAAATGTAAATCCAGATGCCTTTTTATCTCCTATCTGTTGCTGCATTTCCGATTAATTAGAATTTTAATTCATATGAAAAAGACGGTTGAGTTCTAGGGGTGTCACAGAGCGCATAAGAAGTCACTGCCTACAGTGCTTGTTTCCCCTCCTGGCACCAGCCTCTGGAGCTTCACTGATGGCTCACTGTGTGATTTCCATAATAAATAATCATTTTTAAATTTCTATAGAGCCAACATATTCCACAGCACTTTATTTCCATGCTTGATCACTGACATCACATAGAAAGTGAGCTGTCAATGAAGCTGAAAAGGCTAGAGCAGGGTGGGGAAACAAGCTCAGGAAGCAGCGGCTTAAAGGTTTTTTCAAGACTATTAAAGTTTTTTTAACTATGGACCTAAGAACTGACATGCAGGTAGTTGTCAACTACCTGCTTGTTGTGCCCAGTGCTGATTTATGACCACTCTGCCAACGATTCACCAGTTTCTGCTGACATCACATGAGCAGAGGCTTCTCTTCCACACTGCTCTGCTGTATGGCATGAATGCCGACGTCCTCCTCATTGACAGCCGGCTCTCTGCTGGATAACTACGAGGAGCCAGCTATCAAACAGCAAGACATCGCCACATAAATCCCGTCAACAGTGCAGGGGGAAGAAGAGATGCTCTGTTGATGTGGAGCGCCTTAATTGCCAGCAGAATCGGTCGATGACAGCTATTAGCCGGCGCTAGGTAGAACAGGCAGAAAGTTGATTTTGCCAGGCTGTTAGTCTTTAGATTAAAAGAAATAAAAGTAAAATAGTACTGGACAATCCCTTTAAGTGCAATTTCACGCCCTAAGCATTTAACGGCTCATTTGCATATCAGTTAAAATTCTTCTTACTAGGGAACGCAGTAACATATATAAGATATAAAAAGCTTCATAGATTTACACTGCAAAAACCTGCATGCACATACATGCGAATTGGGGTGGGAGGGGCAAACCTTACCGACAGTATTATGTCATGGGGCAGTGTTATAGTAGTTATATTCTTGTACATAGAGGGTAGTATTATAGTAGTTATATTCTTGTACATAGGAGCAGTATTATAGTAGTTATATTCTTGTACCTAGGGGCAGTATTATAGTAGTTATATTCTTGTACATAGGAGCAGTATTATAGTAGTTATATTCTTGTACATAGGAGCAGTATTATAGTAGTTATATTCTTGTACATAGGAGCAGTATTATAGTAGTTATATTCTTGTACATAGGAGCAGTATTATGGTAGTTATATTCTTGTACATAGGAGCAGTATTATAGTAGTTATATTCTTGTACATAGGGGCAGTATTATAGTAGTTATATTCTTGTACATAGGAGCAGTATTATAGTAGTTATATTCTTGTACATAGGGGCAGTATTATAGTAGTTATATTCTTGTACATAGGAGTAGTATTATAGTAGTTATATTCTTGTACATAGGAGCAGTATTATAGTAGTTATATTTTTGTACATAGGAGCAGTATTATGGTAGTTATATTCTTGTACATAGGAGCAGTATTATAGTAGTTATATTCTTGTACATAGGGGCAGTATTATAGTAGTTATATTCTTGTACATAGGAGCAGTATTATAGTAGTTATATTCTTGTACATAGGGGCAGTATTATAGTAGTTATATTCTTGTACATAGGAGCAGTATTATAGTAGTTATATTCTTGTACATAGGAGTAGTATTATAGTAGTTATATTCTTGTACATAGGAGCAGTATTATGGTAGTTATATTCTTGTACATAGGGACAGTATTATAGTAGTTATATTCTTGTACATAGGGGGCAGTATTATAGTAGTTATATTCTTGTACATAGGAGCAGTATTATAGTAGTTATATTCTTGTACATAGGAGCAGTATTATGGTAGTTATATTCTTGTACATAGGGGCAGTATTATAGTAGTTATATTCTTGTACATAGGAGCAGTATTATAGTAGTTATATTCTTGTACATAGGAGCAGTATTATGGTAGTTATATTCTTGTACATAGGAGCAGTATTATAGTAGTTATATTCTTGTACATAGGGGGCAGTATTATAGTAGTTATATTCTTGTACATAGGAGCAGTATTATAGTAGTTATATTCTTGTACATAGAGGGTATTATTATAGTAGTTATATTCTTGTACATAGGAGCAGTATTATAGTAGTTATATTCTTGTACATAGGAGCAGTATTATAGTAGTTATATTCTTGTACATAGGGGCAATATTATAGTAGTTATATTCTTGTACATAGGAGCAGTATTATAGTAGTTATATTCTTGTACATAGGAGCAGTATTATAGTAGTTATATTCTTGTACACAGGGGCAGTATTATAGTAGTTATATTATTGTACATAGGAGCAGTATTATAGTAGTTATATTCTTGTACATAGGGGGCAGTATTATAGTAGTTATATTCTTGTACATAGGGGGAAGTATTATAGTAGTTATATTCTTGTACATAGGAGCAGTATTATAGTAGTTATATTCTTGTACATAGGAGCAGTATTATAGTAGTTATATTCTTATACATAGGGGGCAGTATTATAGTAGTTATATTCTTGTATTGTCACGGGGAGACTAGGTGGGCAAGAGCTAATAACCCGGGCCCCTGCAATTTCCCTCAGACTAGGGAAATCCTGACTGACCCTCTACCTAGAGTTGAGTTTACACTGATGGTGTGCATGTCTAGGCCTCGATCCTCGCCCTGTCTCCTGTTTCAACCCTAGGCTGAAACCATCGCCCACCACCCGGTGAAAAGATCATACACCAATACCCACAGTTAGAACAGACAAGGATAACGGAAAATATACACCACGCCGCAGTCACTCAGGAAAACACTATAAATGCGCAGGGCAAAATAAATACAAATATAGGAAGGAGTAAATAAGACAAAAGGGAAATACACCACCAGCAACGATACTCCAACTACTAGCTCACTACTCCAGACCGAAATAACAACGCACTAGACAGAAGCTATAATCGGCGATGCCCAATGTTCAGGAGAAATATTTAAAGGCCATGGGAATGGCCCAGCTTCCAATCCGAGCATAAGGTAAATTAACCCCGGACCAGCTAGATAAAATCTAGCCGACGCCAATGAGCACATAGTGGTCAAAAGCGGAATTACCGCTGTCTGTCGAACGACCTGGTCTGAACAGCGTCCGACATGACAGTACCCCGCCTTCTACGACGGACCCCAGGGCCCTCACGGCTTATAGGACCCGGCTTGTCCGGATGGCGACGGTGAAAAAACCTGACCAGCTGATCCGCATGAATGTCCGAGGCTGGTACCCAGGACCTCTCCTCAGGCCCATAACCACGCCAGTGTACCAAGTACTGTAAAGTACGACGCACTACACGAGAGTCAACCACCTTGGAGACTTCAAATTCCAAATTACCATCCACCAAGACTGGAGGTGGCATAGGCGCCGCGTCCACAGAACCCACCACCTTCTTTAGAAGAGACCTGTGGAACATGTTGTGTATCTTATACACAGTAGGGAGCTCCAATCGGTACGCTACTGGGTTAATGACGGCGGTGACCCTAAATGGACCAATAAACCTTGGACTCAATTTAAGGGATGGTATTTTGAGTCTTATGTTTTTTGTGGATAACCACACCCAGTCATCCACACTCAGGTCCGGACCTGGCACACGCCTACTGTCAGCCACACGTTTGTACCTAGCACCCACACTCAACAGGCGTTGTTTAACTCTCCTCCAGACTGATGATAATTGTGCTCCTAACTGGTCCTCCTCCGGAACGCCGGAAGAGCCTCTCTGACTCAAGGTACAAAATTGAGGATGTAGCCCGTAAACACAAAAAAACGGAGACTCCCCAGATGACTCCTGGCGGTGATTATTGATGGCAAACTCAGCCAAAGGAAGGAACGTAGACCACTCCTCCTGGTTATCAGAGACAAAGCAGCGTAAGTACTGTTCCAAATTTTGGTTCATACGCTCAGTCTGACCATTTGACTGCGGATGAAACGCCGAAGAATGAGACAACTTGATCCCCAGCCGTGAGCAAAATGCTTTCCAAAACTTTGCCACAAACTGAGACCCCCTATCAGACACGATGTCAGACGGAACCCCATGAAGTCTGACCACCTCCTGCACAAATACCTACGCCAGAGTCTTAGCGTTAGGCAACGAAGGCAAGGACACAAAGTGCGACATTTTAGAAAACCGATCAACAATCACCAAGATGACCGTGTTCCCAGCTGAGGAGGGCAAATCAGTGATGAAATCCATGGAGATTTCCGTCCATGGCTTACTAGGTACCTCAAGAGGAAGTAGTGTGCCAACAGGACGGGACCGGGGCGTCTTAGCCCTAGCGCACGTGGTACAAGCTGACACGTATGAGACCACGTCCTGTCGGATCTTGGGCCACCAAAACCGACATAACACCAACTCCAAGGTACCTCTAACCCCTGGGTGGCCAGCCAGGACAGCATCATGATGCTCCGCCAAAACCTTTAAGCGGAGATGAAGCGGTACAAAAGATTTGTTGATGGGCAGCTCAGATGGTACCTCCTCCTGAGCCTCGGCAATCTCAGCCTCAACCTCGGTAGTGAGAGCCGAAACCACAACACCCTTTTGGAGGATGGGTACTGGATCCTCCCGAGGTTCTCCCCCCGGAAAACACCTGGATAAAGCATCTGCCTTAGTGTTTTTAGACCCCGGTCTGTAAGTGACAACAAAATTGAACCGCGTGAAAAACAATGCCCAGCGAGCCTGCCTGGGAGACAGACTCTTGGCTGACTCCAAATACAGAAGATTCTTATGATCGGTAATAACAGTAACCCGATGTACCGACGCCTCCAAGAAGTGTCGCCATTCCTCAAAAGCCAACTTGATAGCCAACAACTCCCTGTTGCCGATATCATAGTTACGTTCGGCGGACGACAGTTTCTTGGAGAAATAGGCGCACGGACGCAAATCACTCAAAGATGAGCCTTGTGACAACACCGCCCCCACACCAACCTCAGACGCATCGACTTCCACAACAAAGGGTTTTGATACGTCTGGCTGCACAAGAATGGGGGCCGAAACAAAACTGTTCTTATGAGATTCAAATGCGCGCACAGCAGCCTCAGGCCAAACGGAGAAATTGGTACCCTTTTTAGTCATGTCAGTTAGCGGTTTAGCAATGCTGGAAAAATCCTTGATAAATTTCCTATAGTAGTTAGAAAACCCAAGGAACCGCTGAAGTGCTTTCAGGTTATCAGGACGTTCCCAATGCAGCACCGCTTGCACCTTAGCGGCGTCTATTTTAAAACCAGAAGCAGACACAATATAACCCAAGAAAGGCAACTCTTGAACAGAAAATACACATTTCTCAAGTTTAGCATACAGCTTATTCTCTCTGAGAAGCTGTAACACCTGCCTGACATGATCAAAATGAGCATCACGGTCGCAAGAATATATGAGAATGTCATCTACGTACACGATAACAAATCTCCCCAAAACATGAGAGAACACATCATTGATGAAATGTTGGAACACTGCAGGTGCGTTAGTCAACCCAAAAGGCATCACCAAATTTTCAAAATGACCCTCAGGGGTATTAAAAGCCGTCTTCCACTCATCACCTTGATGGACTCTTATGAGGTTGTACGCCCCCCTGAGGTCAAGCTTGGTAAACCACTTAGCACCCGCCACCTGGTTGAACAAGTCAGGTATCAGTGGAATAGGGTATGGATCACGTACCGTAATCTGGTTCAACTCCCTGAAATCCAAACACGGGCGTAATCCGCCATCTTTCTTCTTCTTCACGAAGAAGAACCCTGCTGCCACCGGAGAGGATGAAGGCCTGATGTGCCCTTTGCTCAAACTTTCAGCAATGTAATCTTTTAATGCTTGTCTCTCCGGACCGGAGATGTTAAACATCCTTGCTTTAGACAATTTGGCCCCTGGTTTAAATCTGATAGAACAGTCATAGGGGCGATGTGGCGGCAACTCTGAACAACCCTTCTCAGAGAACACATCCAGAAAATCCAGAAGTGACTCCGGAATGCTTGAAGTCACAGCAGACACACATGTGGCCAGGCAATTCTCCTGGCAGAACTCGCTCCACTGAATTATGTCCTGAGTTTTCCAGTCAGTTACCGGGTTGTGCATAGACAACCAAGGAAAACCCAAAACCACCTGAGCAGGAAGATTCCTGAGCACCTTACATGTAACCCGCTCGGAATGTAGAACTCCTATGTGGAGTTTCACCTCAGCCACAAATTCAGTAATCTCCCCCTGAGAGCGAGGAGCAGCATTGATGGTGACCACGCGGATAGGATGAGACAGATTTTCAATCCTAAAACCTGCTGTGCGCGCAAACTCCTCATCAATGAGATTTGTGGCTGAACCACTATCCACAAAACAGTAATTGGCAGCTCACTGCCAGCAACAAAAACCTTAGCAGGGAGCATGCATTGAGAAACCACCATGGAGGATATACATAAGCTCAGATTGGTCTCCTCCACACCCTCTGAGCTTAGAAGTTTTCCGCTGTTGCGTTTTTTCTTAGACAGTAGAGGACAGATGTTAATAAAATGACCAGTTTTACCACAGTAAAAACAGGCTTCCTGCTTCCTGAACTCAGGGGCTCGACGCTTCACATGTGACACCCCTGCGATTTGCATAGGCTCCGTGGGCTCACCTGCAGCAACCTCACGTGAACCTAAACCCTCTCCCATAGGCGGTGTCTCATGCTCCCCCTGACGCAAACGGCGATCAATGCGGACAACCAAACTCATAGCGGAATCTAGAGAAGCAGGAGTCTCGTACATCAGAAGGGCTTTTTTAACCCTTCCAGAAACCCCATGAATAAGCTGACTCCGCAGCGCTGGATCATTCCACTGTGTATCGATTGCCCAGCGACGAAATTCAGAACAGTAATCCTCTGCAACTCGCTCCCCCTGGCGAATAATGCGTATCTTAGATTCTGCTAGAGCCATTCTGTCAGGCTCATCGTAAATATTTCCAAGAAAGGAAAAAAAACTCTCTACAGAGTCAAATGCAGCAGAATCAGATGGCAAAGAAAACGCCCATGCTTGGGGATCCCGCTTAACAATGACAATACCAGGCCCACACGCTGAGCCTCATTATCTGAGGAGATCGGGCGCATACGGAAATACAGTTTGCAAGCTTCACGAAAAGAAACAAATTTACTGCGTTCCCCAGCAAATTTTTCAGGCAAAGGAACTTAGGCTCAGCAACTCTACCTGTCGCTCCAGCTTGCACATTAGATACTGCTAGTCCTTGTTGCTGCACTGCCCCCCTCAACTCAGTGACCTGTAGGAACAGCGCCCTCAACTGGCGGGTTATGGAAATCATGGGATCCATGACAAAACAAAAAAAAAGGAAACCCCCCTTTTTTTTGTTTTTTTTTTGTTTTAAAGGCCGATTATAATGTCACGGGGAGACTAGGTGGGCAAGAGCTAATAACCCGGGCCCCTGCAATTTCCCTCAGACTAGGGAAATCCTGACTGACCCTCTACCTAGAGTTTACACTGATGGTGTGCATGTCTAGGCCTCGACCCTCGCCCTGTCTCCTGTTTCAACCCTAGGCTGAAACCACCGCCCACCACCCAGTGAAAAGATCATACACCAATACCCACAGTTAGCACAGACAAGGATAACGGAAAATATACACCACGCCGCAGTCACTCAGGAATACACTATAAATGCGCAGGGCAAAATAAATACAAATATAGGAAGGAGTAAATAAGACCAAGGGAAATACACCACCAGCAACGATACTCCAACTACTAGCTCACCACTCCAGACCGAGATAACAAACGCACAAGACAGAAGCTATAATCGGCGATGCCCAATGTTCAGGAGAACTATTTAAAGGCAATGGGCATGGCCCAGCTTCCAATCCGAGCATAAGGTAATTTAACCCCGGAACAGCTAGATAAAATCTAGCCGACGCCAATGAGCACATAGTGGTCAAAAGCGGAATTACCGCTGTCTGTCGAACGACCTGGTCTGAACGGCGTCCGACATGACATTTATATAGGGGCAGTATTATAGTAGTTATATTCTTGTACATAGGAGCAGTATTATAGTAGTTATATTCTTGTACATAGGAGCAGTATTATAGTAGTTATATTCTTGTACATATGAGCAGTATTATCTAATATATAATTGCCTAGAATACTACTTCCTGCAATTTGTGCCAACTTCCGTGGCTTTGTCCAGAGCTAATGTCCGGAGATAATGTCCGGAGCTAATGTCCGGAGATAATGTCCGGAGCTAATGTCCGGAGATAAGTGACGTCACCAGTGTCCTACACCCAGGCAGAGCACAGGGGCCCCAGGCAGCATATGGGGCCCCAGGCAGAGCACAGTGGCCCCAGGCAGAGCACAGGGGACCCAGGCAGCATATGGGGCCCCAGGCAGAGCACAGTGGTCCCAAGCAGAGCACAGGGGCCCCAGGCAGCCTATGGGGCCCCAGGCAGAGCACAGTGGCCCCAGGCAGAGCACAGGGGCCCCAGGCAGCATATGGGGCCCCAGGCAGAGCACAGGGGCCCCAGGCAGCATATGGGGCCCCAGGCAGAGCACAGTGGCCCCAGGCAGAGCACAGGGGCCCCAGGCAGAACATGGGGCCCCAGGCAGAGCACAAAAGCCCCAGGCAGAGCACAGGGGCCCCAGGCAGCATATGGGGCCCCAGGCAGAGCACAGGGGCCCCAGGCAGCATATGGGGCCCCAGGCAGAGCACAGTGGCCCCAGGCAGCATATGGGGCCCCAGGCAGAGCACAGTGGCCCCAGGCAGAGCACAGGGGCCCCAGGCAGCATATGGGGCCCCAGGCAGAGCACAGTGGTCCCAGGCAGAGCACAGGGGCCCCAGGCAGCTTATGGGGCCCCAGGCAGAGCACAGTGGCCCCAGGCAGAACATGGGGCCCCAGGCAGAACATGGGGCCCCAGGCAGAGCACAGGGGCCCCAGGCAGAGCACAGGGGCTCCAGGCAGAGCACAGGGGCCCCAGGCAGCATATGGGGCCCCAGGCAGAGCACAGGGGCCCCAGGCAGAATATGGGGCCCCAGGCAGAGCACAGTGGCCCCAGGCAGAGCACAGGGGCCCCAGGCAGCATATGGGGCCCCAGGCAGAGCACAGTGGTCCCAGGCAGAGCACAGGGGCCCCAGGCAGCCTATGGGGCCCCAGGCAGAGCACAGTGGCCCCAGGCAGAACATGGGGCCCCAGGCAGAGCACAGGGGCCCCAGGCAGAGCACAGGGGCCCCAGGCAGCATATGGGGCCCCAGGCAGAGCACAGTGGTCCCAGGTAGAGCACAGGGGCCCCAGGCAGCCTATGGGGCCCCAGGCAGAGCACAGGGGCCCCAGGCAGCATATGGGGCCCCAGGCAGAGCACAGGGGCCCCAGGCAGCATATGGGGCCCCAGGCAGAGCACAGTGGCCCCAGGCAGAGCACAGGGGCCCCAGGCAGAACATGGGGCCCCAGGCAGAACACAGGGGCCCCAGGCAGCATATGGGGCCCCAGGCAGAGCACAGGGGCCCCAGGCAGCATATGGGGCCCCAGGCAGAGCACAGCGATATTTTGGACCACTGTGCGGTGTTTCAGACCCCCTGTGTGATGTCTGGGGCCCTGTTCTTAAGTATATTAAAGATTAAAGTAACGTATATTAAAGTATATTATAGATCAAATTTGACACGTTTATGAGCACCATTGAGTGATATACTCAAGAATGACATAATTTTTCAACATTTTATGGTTTCAAACTGTAAACACTCAGAGTTTTTTTTACTTCAACCAGAAAACCTTAACGGTTCATAAAAAACTTGACTGTTCAGGATATGATAAAAGTCATAGTATTCTGAATCTTTAACTTATAAAGATACCTTTACATGGGGTGATTATTGGTTCCAGAGAGGCTTTCGGCCGATAATCGTACACATGGCTGGTGACAGGACAATACAATATAAACGTTCAAAGGTAAACACTGATAACATTAAAATCTAATATATAATTGCCTAGAATACTACTTCCGGCAATTTGTGCCAACTTCTGTGGCTTTGTCCGGAGATAATGTCCGGAGATAAGTGACGTCACCAGCGTCCTACACCCGCTCAGGGTGGACAAAGATATATGCCTTCGTGGTGCGCGGCACTTTTCTGATTGGTTGCCGCCTGCCGCGAGCGACCAATCAGAAATGTGCCGTACTGTCAAGAATTGTCAAGAGCTGGTGAGTGCAGCCATTTTTTGTTCTTTCTTACTATTATTTATTAATTGTATTATTCTTACATTTGAATAAATAAAGTATATATGGATTCTAGACTCCCGATTCTTTAGAATCGGGCTGCCATCTAGTAGTAGTTATAATCTTATACATAGGGGCAGTATTATATTAGTTATATTCTTGTACATAGGAGCAGTATTATAGTAGTTATATTCTTGTACATAGGAGCAGTATTATAGTAGTTATATTCTTGTACATAGGGGCAGTATTATAGTAGTTATATTCTTGTACATAGGAGCAGTATTATAGTAGTTATATTCTTGTACATAGAGGCAGTATTATAGTAGTTATATTCTTGTACATAGGAGGCAGTATTATATTAGTTATATTCTTGTACATAGGAGCAGTATTATAGTATATTCTTGTAAATAGGGACAGTATTATAGTAGTTATATTCTTGTACATAGGAGCAGTATTATAGTAGTTATATTCTTGTACATAGGGCAGTATTATAGCAGTTATATTCTTGTACATAGGAGCAGTATTATAGTAGTTATATTCTTGTACATAGGGGCAGTATTATAGTAGTTATATTCTTGTACATAGGAGCAGTATTATAGCAGTTATATTCTTGTACATAGGAGCAGTATTATAGTAGTTATATTCTTGTACATAGGAGGCAGTATTATATTAGTTATATTCTTGTACATAGGAGCAGTATTATAGTAGTTATATTCTTGTACATAGGGCAGTATTATAGTCACTATATTCTTGTACATAGGGGCAGTATTATAGTAGTTATATTCCTGTACATAGGGGCAGTATTGATATTTTTTATGGCTACCCAGAAAGATTATCATCCCTTCATCAGGCGGGTTTACAGATGAATGACTGGGACAAGAGCACAACATGTAGAGATGTGAGAACAGGACATTTGGGTGGATGGGCTGATGCCTCCTAAAGCAGCACATAACATTTTATGATTAGCCAGTAATGGTATCACTCTTTTTGATATCACGGTAATTACATAGGTTTTTCTATAGATTTTATTTTGCACGATGCAGAAATACCCATATCGTTAATGTTGGTCTGTCATGTGACAGTAATTACAGCAAAAATCGCTTATAATTATGCAGCTTGTGAGAATGATGAGTGTCATCACTGCTGCAGGTATCAGCCCCATCATTATCCGCTCTCCATCACTTACAATAAATACCGCCATGCGGCTTTCCACTTGGCTACTGCAGGTAACTCATTAAGTGCAGTGAGAGCCTCACCTGAATGTGTGTGATGTGCCCCCGGGGGTAGATGTAGCGCAGGTGGAGAATCTAGGCAAGTGTCTAAATATAACAATCCAGTAGAAGACAGGTGGGTAATGTGCGGAATGAAAGGGAATGTGTTAGGATGACACATGTAGGTAACAGAGCCGTGCTCTCCGAGCGCCGGGGAGTCATAAAACGATTAAACAGCAGTTTACACAAAGTGAGCGCTCGGTGCCACAGGCGCACCCCCGACTTCTGCACATCCGCGGACAGCGCTCTCTGTAAGTGATGCCCCGACAGCTGCACTTGTCACTCAGCGGATACAAAGGGCCATGGATCAGTGAGGAGTTAGTAGGAAAATAGGTCATATTAACATAAAGCTTTCGTTCATGCCGGTGATTCGCGTAGACGGGGCGCTGAGCTCGTCCTGCTCGGGGGCCGCTCACATTGCACTCCCTCATTTGGCACTTTCAAAAAATTAGGATAAAACTCTTAAGAGGACGATTTCTTGATCTGTTGTGATCTCTGCTGTATCCGATGCTGCGATGGCAGATAAGTGATCCCTCAGTGATCCCACAGCGCCCAGTATACAGCCCACTTCATTCTACCATCTGGAGAGAGCAAGGAATGGACAGAGGGTGGAGGGACCCCCAATCAGCCCTACACCCCAAAGAAACCAAACGACTCCGCACGGGGCTCAGACTCAAGATTACCATCTCTAGAGACCCCCTGTGAGATCCCACCTTTGTAATATAATCAAAGTGCAGATGTAGCATGAAGCCAATGAGTGTATGGCCTCATGGCTGGGTGGTCGGCCCTCGCTAGAGCTCAAAATCAACCAAAAATCCCCAAAAAGCCTCCCACTGATGGATTCACATGGATTTTGTGGTTCCCAATGGGAGCAGGGAGCAATGATGGATGGCGATCTCTGTCACTGCTGCACAATATGGCGGCACATACATGGATGACATTGGGGTCACACCGCAGACCTGACCTGGTATCTGACTGCAGGGGTCCCAGGCCCGGTGCCCTCGTCTCTGACATGTGACCACACATCTGCACAATATGGCGGCAGGTACATGGATGACATTGGGGTCACACCGCAGGCCTGGCGTAGTATCTGACTGCAGGTGTCCCAGGCCCGGTGCCCTCGTCTCTGACATGTTACCACACACTTCTGCACAATATGGCGGCACGTACATGGATGACATTGGGGTCACACCGCAGACCTGACCTGGTATCTGATTGCAGGTGTCCCAGGCCCGGTGCCCTCGTCTCTGACATGTTACCACACATGTCTGCACAATATGGCGGCACGTACATGGATGACATTGGGGTCACACCGCAGACCTGACCTGGTATCTGATTGCAGGTGTCCCAGGCCCGGTGCCCTCGTCTCTGACACGTTACCACACACGTCTGCACAATATGGCGGCAGGTACATGGATGACATTGGGGTAACACCGCAGGCCTGGCGTAGTATCTGACTGCAGGGGTCCCAGGCCCGGTGCCCTCGTCTCTGACATGTGGCCACACACGTCTGCACAATATGGCGGCACGTACATGGATGACATTGGGGTCACACCGCAGACCTGACCTGGTATCTGACTGCAGGGGTCCCAGGCCTAATGCCCTCGTCTCTGACATGTGACCACACACGTCTGCACAATATGGCGGCACGTACATGGATGACATTGGGGTCACACCGCAGACCTGACCTGGTATCTGACTGCAGGTGTCCCAGGCCCGGTGCCCTCGTCTCTGACATGTTACCACACATGTCTGCACAATATGGCGGCACGTACATGGATGACATTGGGGTCACACCGCAGACCTGACCTGGTATCTGACTGCAGGTGTCCCAGGCCCGGTGCTCTCATCTCTGACATGTGGCCACACATCTGCACATTATGGCGGCACGTACATGGATGACATTGGGGTCACACCGCAGACCTGACCTGGTATCTGACTGCAGGTGTCCCAGGCCCGATGCCCTCGTCTCTGACATGTGACCACACACGTCTGCACAATATGGCGGCACGTACATGGATGACATTGGGGTCACACCGCAGACCTGACCTGGTATCTGACTGCAGGTGTCCCAGGCCCGGTGCCCTCGTCTCTGACACGTGACCACACATCTGCACAATATGGCGGCACGTACATGGATGACATTGGGGTCACACCGCAGACCTGGCGTAGTATCTGACTGCAGGTGTCCCAGGCCCGGTGCTCTCATCTCTGACATGTGGCCACACGTCTGGCATATGAGCAGCGTGTCCTGCCTTCTGAAGGATAAAACAGGCTGCGCCCCTCATGGAGGATCCCAGACAGACCATCAAACAAGGGTAGTAAGATCAGAAGCAAGGCGCAGCGCTCCGAGATCACTGCAGACTGGCGCATTAGTCTCAGCGGCCTCATTCGCCTTTCTCAGGCCGGGCCCAAATGTTACATGATGGCCGAATACATCGGTCTGAAATAAGCTTCGAGCTCGGCCGCCATTATATAATATTTCAAATCAAATTTAATGTCAGTAGAGGAAGGTTGTCAAGGGTCTGTTCACATGGTCAAGAGCATTCATACACACACGTGCACCTGTATGACCATGCATACGTCTATGAGCATGTGTAACCGTATGTGTATGCATACATTTGTATCTGCATACATAAATATACGGTATATACAGTACATGCATACGTACATGTGTAACTGTATGAGAATACATACATACATGTGTAACTGTATGAGCATGCATACGTACATGTGTAACTATATGACCATGCATACATCTATGAGCATGTGTAATGACATGTGCATGCACATATTTGTATCTGCATACGTAAGTATATATACTTGTGTATGTACATGTGTAACTGTATGAGCATGCATACGTACATGTGTAACTGTATGAGCATGCATATGTACATGTGTAACTGTATGACCATGCATACATCTATGAGCATGTGTAACGACATGTGCATGCACATATTTGTATCTGCATATGTAAGTATATATACTTGCGTATGTACATGTGTATCTGTATGAGCATGCATATGACTATGTGTATCTGTATGAGCATACGTACGTACATGTATATCTGTATGAGCATGCGTACATCCATGTGTATCTGTATTAGCATGTGTACATACATGTGTATCTGTATGAGCATGCATACGTACATGTAACTGTATGAACATGCATACGACTATGTGTATCTGTATGAGCATCCGTACATACAACTGTATGAGCATACGTACAAGTGTATCTATGTGCAGCATACGCACAGGTTTATTCATACGTCCCAGAACACGGATATGTGTGAACAACTAAGAGAAGTTGAGCCTTTTCATAATCTCTGGAAAAAAAAATAACTCAATGCAAAGGAAACACAAAAGCTGGCGCTGCTGACAATGATCGTGTGCGTCCGCTGGCATTCCGCCTGTGGCCTGGATTGCGTGGTGCGTAGCTTGTTTTCGGCACCCATGATTCAGATGACGCCCTTCCTAGTCGGCATCCCCCTGGGAAAGGCTCGGCAGCTCCGGCTCAGCGGGGCTATAAATATTGTTCTCGTCCTTCTCACTTACAATTTCCAGGCGAGGCAGACATTCTCTTCCTCCCATCGCAGCGACCTTTGAAATGAGACGTCTTCCATGCTGTTACCTGTCAGATGAAGCTTTTCCATCAAAATCCGGGTAGAATTTTCCTTTTTTTGTCTGTTACTTCAGACGTCGGTGCGATGGGAGGGTAGCGCTAAGACCATCTTTGAAAACTGGTTTCAAAGTTAGAGTAGGCATAAAAGGAAGGGGAAGGAGCCCTTTTAGTGAGGAGCGATGCCTGCTCTTTACAGCAAAGGTTCCGCCATGTAGTAAAGCAAAGGCTGAACTTACCCAGAGGAACAGTCCTGCAGGATCTCACTGGGAAGAAGTAGAGGAAGTCAGAAGCGGGAGCGCAGGACGGCCGACCCATGCCCGGTCCGGGAGGCTTTAATTAGTCCAACACGACGACCAGAACAGCAGAAAAGTGCAAGGAGATACCGAAAACGTCCGGCCGATAAAGGCCGAGCACCAGGGGGAGAGGAGACTATTTACTATACATAGTCCGCAGCGCTGTATTATCGGCACTGTCCCCATTGGGACTCACAATCTTCAGACCCCAGCAGTCTCTGGAGTGTGGGAGGAAACCCCCGCAAACATGGGAACAATGCAGCATGCTGTCCACACCTAGTGAGAAAATGCCCAAATCTCGTGCCGTTCACGGCTGTACGACCCCTAGGGATTACACTTGTGGGTGGGCCACCGTGCAATCATACCAATGGCACACCCGGCAGCACAAGAAACCCAGCAGGAAAACGCAACCTTCACATTCCCCTATCCCCGGACACCGCGTAGAAATGATGAGGACCCAGAAGGTGATGTGCATCCTTGCAGTGAGCATGCGTTCTCACAGTGAGCGTGCATCCCCATGGTGAGTGTGCATCCCCACGGTGAGCGTACATCCCTACAGTGAGCGTGCATCCCCACAGTGAGCGTGCATTCTTATGATAAGCTTGCATCCCCACGGTAAGCTTGCATCCCCACGGTAAGCGTGCATCCCCACGGTGAGCGTGCATCCCCACGGTGAGCGTGCATCTCCAAGGTGAGCGTGCATCCCCACAGTGAGCGTACATCCCTACAGTGAGCGTGCATCCCCACAGTGAGCGTGCATTCTTATGATAAGCTTGCATCCCCACGGTAAGCTTGCATCCCCACGGTAAGCGTGCATCCCCACGGTAAGCGTGCATCCCCACGGTGAGCGTGCATCCCCACGGTGAGCGTGCATCTCCAAGGTGAGCGTGCATCCCCACAGTGAGCGTGCATCCCCACAGTGAGCGTGCATTCTTATGATAAGCTTGCATCCCCACGGTAAGCGTGCATCCCCACGGTGAGCGTGCATCCCCACGGTGAGCGTGCATCCCCACGGTGAGCGTGCATCTCCAAGGTGAGCGTGCATCCCCACAGTGAGCGTGCATCCCCACGGTGAGCGTGCATCCCCACGATAAGCTTGCATCACCACAGTGTGCGTGCATCCTCACAGCATATGCAGCCATTCACTACATCTTGCACACAGCGGTTTGGGTCCCTCATCAGTGACAGATATGAAAACCATGAAGGGAGCAGAGGAAGTCAATGAAAAGTGGAGGCAGGAACTAGGAGGCTGCCCGAGTCAGGTGAGGTGGAGGCCGCTCACGGTCTGCAGTCGTGTTCTCCTCACTAGTCCTCAGTGATCAGTACAATACTGCCCTGCGCCGCTCCCGGGGCTATCAGGTGCCGCACGGAGCTCTCAGGAGATTTATACAACGGGAAATAGATCGAGATTTGTCGGCCTGAAAATGCTCGGCACAACAACGTTCCAGGTCTGAGATTTGCGTTTGCCAAAACATAGAAACTACTGCACAGACTTGTATTATATGATGTACAGGAGACTGCCCCTCCATTCTGCACAGACTTGTATTATATGATGTACAGGAGACTGCCCCTCCATTCTGCACAGACTTGTATTATATGATGTACAGGAGACTGCCCCTCCATTCTGCACAAACTTATATTATATGATGTACAGGAGACTGCCCCTCCATTCTGCACAAACTTATATTATATGATGTACAGTAGACTGCCCCTCCATTCTGCACAAACTTATGTTATATGATCTACAGGAGACTGCCCCTCCATTCTGCAGACTTGTATTACATGATGTCCAGTAGACTGCCTCTTCATTCTATACAGACTTGTATTATATGACGCACAGGAGACTGTCCCTCCATTCTGCACAAACTTATATTATATGATGTACAGGAGACTGCCCCTCCATTCTGCACAGACTTGTATTATATGATGTACAGGAGACTGTCCCTCCATTCTGCACAAACTTATATGATGTACAGGAGACTGCCCCTCCCTTCTGCACAGACTTGTATTATATGTACAGTAGACTGCCCCTTCATTCTATACAGACTTGTATTATATGATGTAAAGTAGACTGCCCCTCCATTCTGCACAGACTTGTATTATATCATGTACAGGAGACTGCCCCGCCATCCTGCAAAACTTATATTATATGATGTACAGGAGATTGCCCCTCCCTTCTGCACAGACTTGTATTATATGATGTACAGTAGATTGCCCCTTCATTCTATACAGACTTGTATTATATGATGTACAGTAGATTGCCCCTCCATTCTGCACAGACTTATATGATGTACAGGAGACTGCCCCTCCATTCTGCACAAACTTGTATTATATGATGTACAGTAGATTGCCCCTTATTCTATACAGACTTGTATTATATGATGCACAGGAGACTGCCCCTCCATTCTGCACAAACTTGTATTATATGATGTACAGTAGACTGCCCCTCCATTCTGCACAGACTTATATGATGTACAGGAGACTGCCCCTCCATTCTGCACAAACTTGTATTATATGATGTACAGTAGACTGCCCCTTCATTCTATACAGACTTGTATTATATGATGTAAAGTAGATTGCCCCTCCATTCTATACAGATTTGTATTATATGATGTACAGTAGACTGCCCCTCCATTCTGCACAGACTTGTATTATATCATGTACAGGAGACTGCCCCGCCATCCTGCAAAACTTATATTATATGATGTACAGGAGACTGCCCCTCCCTTCTGCACAGACTTGTATTATATGATGTACAGTAGATTGCCCCTTCATTCTATACAGACTTGTATTATATGATGTACAGTAGATTGCCCCTCCATTCTATACAGATTTGTATTATATGATGTACAGTAGACTGCCCCTCCATTCTGCACAGACTTGTATTATATCATGTACAGGAGACTGCCCCTTCATTCTATACAGACTTGTATTATATGATGTACAGTAGATTGCCCCTCCATTCTATACAGATTTGTATTATATGATGTACAGTAGACTGCCCCTCCATTCTGCACAGACTTGTATTATATCATGTACAGGAGACTGCCCCGCCATCCTGCAAAACTTATATTATATGATGTACAGGAGATTGCCCCTCCCTTCTGCACAGACTTGTATTATATGATGTACAGTAGATTGCCCCTCCATTCCATACAAACTTGTATTATATGATGTACAGGACACTGTCCCTCCATTCTGCACAAACTTATATTATATGATGTACAGGAGACTGCCCCTCCATTCTGCACAGACTTGTATTATATGATGTACAGTAGATTGCCCCTCCATTCTATGCAGACTTGTATTATATGATGTACAGTAGACTGCCCCTCCATTCTGCACAAACTTATGTTATATGATCTACAGGAGACTGCCCCTCCATTCTGCAGACTTGTATTACATGATGTCCAGTAGATTGCCCCTCCATTCTATACATACTTGTAATATATGACGCACAGGAGACTGCCCCTCCATTCTGCACAGACTTGTATTATATGATGTACAGTAGACTGCCCCTTCATTCTATACAGACTTGTATTATATGATGTACAGTAGACTGCCCTTCCATTCTGCACAGATTTGTATTACATGATGTACACTAGATTGCCCCTCCATTCTGCACAGACTTATATGATGTACAGGAGACTGCCCCTCCATTCTGCACAAACTTGTATTATATGATGTACAGTAGATTGCCCCTTATTCTATACAGACTTGTATTATATGATGCACAGGAGATTGCCCCTCCATTCTGCACAAACTTGTATTATATGATGTACAGTAGACTGCCCCTCCATTCTGCATAGACTTGTATTATATGATGTACAGTAGACTGCCCCTCCCTTCTACACAGACTTGTATTATATGATGTACAGTAGATTGCCCCTCCATTCTGCACAGACTTGTATTATATGATGTACAGGAGACTGCACGTCCATTTTGCACAGACTTGTATTATATGATGTACAGGAGACTGCCCCTCCCTTCTACACAGACTTGTATTATATGATGTACAGTAGACTGCCCCTCCATTCTATACAGACTTGTATTATATGATGTACAGGACACTGCCCCTCCATTCTGCACAAACTTATATGATGTACAGGAGAATGCCCCTCCCTTCTGCACAGACTTGTATTATATGATGTACAGTAGACTGCCCCTCCATTCTGCACAGACTTGTATTATATGATGTACAGGAGACTGCCCCTCCCTTCTACACAGACTTGTATTATATGATGTACAGTAGATTGCCCCTCCATTCTGCACAGACTTGTATTATATGATGTACTGTAGACTGCCCCTCCATTCTGCACAGACTTGTATTATATGATGTACAGGAGACTGCCCCTCCCTTCTACACAGACTTGTATTATATGATGTACAGTAGATTGCCCCTCCATTCTGCACAGACTTGTATTATATGATGTACAGTAGACTGCCCCTCCATTCTGCACAGACTTGTATTATATGATGTACAGGAGACTGCCCCTCCATTCTGCACAGACTTCTGTTATCTGATGCAGATTTGGTGAAATTGTGGAAAGATTCTTTTTCTTATTTTTAATGAACATCTGAATCGTAAATGCAAAAATACCGATTGTCGTCATCCTTTACACCGGAGTCACCACATATCCCATCCATGTGACGTGCGGGGTTGTCTCGTAGGTGCGCGATTTCTGCCTGAGCCCACCACTAGCGGAAACCGAGTGTCAAACCCCCAGTACTGACAGATCGCTAATTTCCACATTACGAAACAAAACTGCTCCGCGCTTTACCCAGAACCTGCGCGTCGGTGACAGCTGATTAGTGCGATGCCGGGGAGACGTACGGAAACGTGACGCTGAGATTCATTCATTATTACTTCTAATTTGGTGCTGCAAGAGGAAAACAAACAAAGTCCTTTCCCAACTCATTGTATCATGTCCTGTTCTCCAGTCACATCCAGAGCTGCACTCAAATTCAGATGGCCAGATGTGAATTATCTGCTATAGAACAGACTACCACTTCATTCTGCACAGACAGCACTATCTACGGCACAACAGGCTGCCTCTCTATACTGCAGACTTGCATTATCTGCTGCACAGTAGACTGTCCCTCCTCCATACAGCAGACTTGCATTATCTGCTGCACAGTAGACTGTCCCTCCATACTGCAGACTTGCACTATCTGCTGCACAATAGACTGTCCCTCCATACTGCAGACTTGTATTATCTGCTGCACAGTAGACTGCCTCTCTATACTGCAGACTTGCATTATCTTCAGCACAGTAGACTGTCCCTCCACACTGCAGGCTTGCATTATCTGCTGCACAGTAGACTGTCCCTCCATACTGCAGACTTGCATTATCTGCTGCACAGTAGAATGTCTCTCCATACTGCAGACTTGCATTATTCTGCTGCACAGTAGACTGTCCCTCCTCCATACTGCAGACTTGTATTATCTGCTGCACAGTAAACTGTCCCTCCATACTGCAGACTTGTATTATCTGCTGCACAGTAGACTGTCCCTCCATACTGCAGACTTGTATTATCTGCTGCACAGTAGACTGTCCCTCCACACTGCAGACTTGCATTATCTGCTGCACAGTAGACTGCCCCTCCATACTGCAGACTTGTATTATCTGCTGCACAGTAGACTGTCCCTCCACACTGCAGACTTGCATTATCTGCTGCACAGTAGACTGTCCCTCCATACTGCAGACTTGTATTATCTGCTGCAAAGTAGACTGTCCCTCCATACTGCAGACTTGCATTATATGCTGCACAGTAGACTGTCCCTCCTCCATACTGCAGACTTGCATTATCTGCTGCACAGTAGACTGCCCCTCCTCCATACTGCCGACTTGTATTATCTGCTGCACAGTAGACTGCCCCTCCGTACTGCACTTATATTATCTGCTGCACAGTAGACTGTCCCTCCATACTGCAGACTTGTATTATCTGCTGCACAGTAGACTGCTCCTCCATACTGCACTTATATTATCTGCTGCACAGTAGACTGTCCCTCCATACTGCAGACTTGTATTATCTGCCGCACAGTAGATTGTCCCTCCATACTGCAGACTTGCATTATCTGCTGCACAGTAGCCTGCCCCTCCATACTGCAGACTTTCATTATCTGCTGCACAGTAGACTGCCCCTCCATACTGCAGACTTGCATTATTTCCTGCACAGTAGACTGTCCCTTCATACTGCAGACTTGCATTATTTCCTGCACAGTAGACTGTCCCTTCATACTGCAGACTTGCATTATTTCCTGCACAGTAGACTGTCCCTTCATACTGCAGACTTGCATTATTTGCTGCACAGTAGACTGTCCCTCCATACTGCAGACTTGCATGATCTGCTGCACAGTAGACTGCCCCTCCATACTGCAGACTTGCATTATCTGCTGCACAGTAGACTGCCTCTCCATACTGCAGACTTGTATTATCTGCTGCACAGTAGACTGTCCCTCCACACTGCAGACTTGCATTATCTTCTGCACAGTAAACTGTCCCTCCATACTGAAGACTTGCATTATCTTCTGCACAGTAGACTGTCCCTCCATACTGTAGACTTGCATTATCTTCTGCACAGTAGACTGCCCCTCCATACTGTAGACTTGCATTATCTGCTGCACCGTAGACTGTCCCTCCATACTGTAGACTTGCATTATCTTCTGCACAGTAGACTGCCCCTCCATACTGTAGACTTGCATTATCTGCTGCACAGTAGACTGTCCCTCCACACTGCAGACTTGCATTATCTGCTGCACAGTAGACTGCCCCTCCATACTGTAGACTTGCATTATCTTCTGCACAGTAGACTGCCCCTCCATACTGTAGACTTGCATTATCTGCTGCACCGTAGACTGCCCCTCCATACTAGAATGGCCTGCATTATTTGATGCACAGTAGAATGAGTCCCCATATTTAACAGTCTTGTTTCAGGTCCCTGTAACCAAAGAGTGAAAGGGTCCCAGGACTGCAGATAAATCAAGTAAAAAAAATATCCCAGTAATAAAGGAACAAAATGAAATCACAAACCACAAGGTATAACGTTATGTAAAAACTCCAACCCCATCGTAGTCACTGTGGATGTAGAGAGGGCCCCCATTACGGGACATGTAATTTCCCTTCCTACTACAGGATCTTCTTGTATAAGCAAGTCTGTTTCCTGGACATCATGACACTTACCGGTCTCCACCGCTATCTGGTATCCGGCTTCCAGCCTCCGCGATGACCTCTCCAGCTTCTCTGTGTTATCCAGCAGATGAGCCCTCTGCAAAAAAAAAAAGAACAAAATAAAACGCAAGTTTTGCAAGGATCAAACAAAGGTGTCAGGTGGAGGATCACCAATGTCGCTTCTTTAATTAATCAATTAAAATGTTAGAATGTAAAACTCTGGAAGGAGGCAAAGTCTTTCAAGTGTTAAGCCAGAACAAGTCCCCCCCGCGGGTGCAGGAGCCTGTGATCGATACAGAAGGTGGGTGAGGGCCTCCGCTAGGTACGAATTAAACCCTTTGGCTTACTTTAAAGATGCAAAAGACTTTCAATGCTCAACGGTTCTCGGTGGCAAATTATCCTATTTTTTATCTTGATACTTAATAATTAGGACTCCATATCTGACACTCCCAGGCGGCATCTGAGGCATCGTTATCACCAGTGCCTCCGCTCTGAAGGGTTCATACATTAAGAGGTTGGGGTCATTCCAGGACATGAAACAAGAAATGCCTGGTCTGGAGTTTCTCCACTCTGTATCAGTGAAGGTAACTCCTGTTCATTGGCAAAGACCGCCATCTTAAGAACTCCCCTTATTTACAGAATTCCTCCAGCCAAAGTAAGTAGCGTGTGCAGTGCTCCTCACCCCTTATGGGCGGCCTCGTCTTGTAAACCCTCCTGTACTTGCTCTAAATTCAGTTTCCAAAAAAGAAAGTAGCTGTCTGCCACCTATCACTGTCAGCCATACTAGTCCACATGAGATGGGCTTCTCGGCCGTGCACCTACTCTTGTCGGCCATACTCTGGTAGTCCTCATGGGATGGGCTTTTCTGTTGTCTGGTTACAAAGGGCACAATGACCTTCCTATCAAAGTTCTCCATGGCACCAACTCTTGTCGGCCATACTACGGTAGACCTCATGGGATGAGCTTCTCTGTCGTCCAGTCACTCAGTGCATCCTGATCTTCCTATCACAGTTACCCTGGCACCTACTGTTGTCGGCCATACTAGTCCCCATGGGATGGGCTTCTCTGTCGTCCGGTCACCCAGTGCATCCTGATCATCCCATCACAGTTACCCTGGCACCTACTGTTGTCGGCCATACTAGTCCTCATGGGATGGGCTTCTCTGTCATCCGGTCACTCAGTGCATCCTGATCATCCTATCACAGTTACCCTGGCACCTACTGTTGTCGGCCATACTACGGTAGACCTCATGGGATGAGCTTCTCTGTCGTCCAGTCACTCAGTGCATCCTGATCTTCCTATCACAGTTACCCTGGCACCTACTGTTGTCGGCCATACTAGTCCCCATGGGATGGGCTTCTCTGTCGTCCGGTCACCCAGTGCATCCTGATCATCCCATCACAGTTACCCTGGCACCTACTGTTGTCGGCCATACTAGTCCCCATGGGATGGGCTTCTCTGTCGTCCGGTCACCCAGTGCATCCTGATCATCCTATCACAGTTCTCCCTGGCGCCTACTGTTGTCAGCCATACTAGTCCTCATGGGATGGGCTTCTCTGTCGTCCGGTCACCCAGTGCATCCTGATCATCCTATCACAGTTACCCTGGCACCTACTGTTGTCGGCCATACTAGTCCCCATGGGATGGGCTTCTCTGTCGTCCAGTCACTTAGTGCATCCTGATCTTCCTATCACAGTTCTCCCTGGCACCTACTCTTGTCAGCCATACTAGTCCTCATGGGATGGGCTTCTCTGTCGTCCGGTCACCCAGTACATCCTGATCATCCCATCACAGTTCTCCCTGGCACCTACTCTTGTCGGCCATACTAGTCCTCATGGGATGGGCTTCTCTGTCGTCCGGTCACTCAGTGCATCCTGATCATCCTATCACAGTTACCCTGGCGCCTACTTTTGTCAGCCATACTAGTCCTCATGGGATGGGCTTCTCTGTCGTCCGGTCACTCAGTGCATCCTGATCATCCTATCACAGTTACCCTGGCACCTACTGTTGTCGGCCATACTAGTCCTCATGGGATGGGCTTCTCTGTCGTCCAGTCACCCAGTGTATCCTGATCTTCCTATCAGTTCTCCCTGGCACCTACTCTTGTCGGCCATACTAGTCCTCATAGGAGGAGTTTCTCTGTCGTCCGGTCACCCAGTGCATCCTGATCTTCCTATCAGTTTCAATGGCACCTACTCTTGTCGGCCATACTAGTCCTCATGGGATGGGCTTCTCTGTCGTCCGGTCACCCAATGCATCCTGATCATCCCATCACAGTTCTCCCTGGCACCTACTCTTGTCGGCCATACTAGTCCTCATGGGATGGGCTTCTCTGTCGTTCGGTCACCCAGTACATCCTGATCATCCCATCACAGTTACCCTGGCACCTACTGTTGTCGGCCATACTAGTCCTCATGGGATGGGCTTCTCTGTCGTCCGGTCACCCAGTACATCCTGATCATCCCATCACAGTTACCCTGGCACCTACTGTTGTCGGCCATACTAGTCCTCATGGGATGGGCTTCTCTGTCATCCGGTCACTCAGTGCATCCTGATCATCCTATCACAGTTACCCTGGCACCTACTGTTGTCGGCCATACTAGTCCCCATGGGATGGGCTTCTCTGTCGTCCGGTCACCCAGTGCATCCTGATCTTCCTATCACAGTTCTCCCTGGCGCCTACTCTTGTCAGCCATACTAGTCCCCATGGGATGGGCTTCTCTGTCGTCCAGTCACTTAGTGCATCCTGATCTTCCTATCACAGTTCTCCCTGGCACCTACTCTTGTCAGCCATACTAGTCCTCATGGGATGGGCTTCTCTGTCGTCCGGTCACCCAGTACATCCTGATCATCCCATCACAGTTCTCCCTGGCACCTACTCTTGTCGGCCATACTAGTCCTCATGGGATGGGCTTCTCTGTCGTCCGGTCACTCAGTGCATCCTGATCATCCTATCACAGTTACCCTGGCGCCTACTTTTGTCAGCCATACTAGTCCTCATGGGATGGGCTTCTCTGTCGTCCGGTCACTCAGTGCATCCTGATCATCCTATCACAGTTACCCTGGCACCTACTGTTGTCGGCCATACTAGTCCTCATGGGATGGGCTTCTCTGTCGTCCAGTCACCCAGTGTATCCTGATCTTCCTATCAGTTCTCCCTGGCACCTACTCTTGTCGGCCATACTAGTCCTCATAGGAGGAGTTTCTCTGTCGTCCGGTCACCCAGTGCATCCTGATCTTCCTATCAGTTTCAATGGCACCTACTCTTGTCGGCCATACTAGTCCTCATGGGATGGGCTTCTCTGTCGTCCGGTCACCCAATGCATCCTGATCATCCCATCACAGTTCTCCCTGGCACCTACTCTTGTCGGCCATACTAGTCCTCATGGGATGGGCTTCTCTGTCGTTCGGTCACCCAGTACATCCTGATCATCCCATCACAGTTACCCTGGCACCTACTGTTGTCGGCCATACTAGTCCTCATGGGATGGGCTTCTCTGTCATCCGGTCACCCAGTACATCCTGATCATCCCATCACAGTTACCCTGGCACCTACTGTTGTCGGCCATACTAGTCCTCATGGGATGGGCTTCTCTGTCATCCGGTCACTCAGTGCATCCTGATCATCCTATCACAGTTACCCTGGCACCTACTGTTGTCGGCCATACTAGTCCCCATGGGATGGGCTTCTCTGTCGTCCGGTCACCCAGTGCATCCTGATCTTCCTATCACAGTTCTCCCTGGCGCCTACTCTTGTCAGCCATACTAGTCCCCATGGGATGGGCTTCTCTGTCGTCCAGTCACTTAGTGCATCCTGATCTTCCTATCACAGTTCTCCCTGGCACCTACTCTTGTCAGCCATACTAGTCCTCATGGGATGGGCTTCTCTGTCGTCCGGTCACCCAGTACATCCTGATCATCCCATCACAGTTCTCCCTGGCACCTACTCTTGTCGGCCATACTAGTCCTCATGGGATGGGCTTCTCTGTCGTCCGGTCACTCAGTGCATCCTGATCATCCTATCACAGTTACCCTGGCGCCTACTTTTGTCAGCCATACTAGTCCTCATGGGATGGGCTTCTCTGTCGTCCGGTCACTCAGTGCATCCTGATCATCCTATCACAGTTACCCTGGCACCTACTGTTGTCGGCCATACTAGTCCTCATGGGATGGGCTTCTCTGTCGTCCAGTCACCCAGTGTATCCTGATCTTCCTATCAGTTCTCCCTGGCACCTACTCTTGTCGGCCATACTAGTCCTCATAGGAGGAGTTTCTCTGTCGTCCGGTCACCCAGTGCATCCTGATCTTCCTATCAGTTTCAATGGCACCTACTCTTGTCGGCCATACTAGTCCTCATGGGATGGGCTTCTCTGTCGTCCGGTCACCCAATGCATCCTGATCATCCCATCACAGTTCTCCCTGGCACCTACTCTTGTCGGCCATACTAGTCCTCATGGGATGGGCTTCTCTGTCGTTCGGTCACCCAGTACATCCTGATCATCCCATCACAGTTACCCTGGCACCTACTGTTGTCGGCCATACTAGTCCTCATGGGATGGGCTTCTCTGTCGTCCGGTCACCCAGTACATCCTGATCATCCCATCACAGTTACCCTGGCACCTACTGTTGTCGGCCATACTAGTCCTCATGGGATGGGCTTCTCTGTCATCCGGTCACTCAGTGCATCCTGATCATCCTATCACAGTTACCCTGGCACCTACTGTTGTCAGCCATACTAGTCCTCATGGGATGGGCTTCTCTGTCGTCCGGTCACCCAGTACATCCTGATCATCCCATCACAGTTCTCCCTGGCACCTACTCTTGTCGGCCATACTAGTCCTCATGGGATGGGCTTCTCTGTCGTCCGGTCACTCAGTGCATCCTGATCATCCTATCACAGTTACCCTGGCGCCTACTTTTGTCAGCCATACTAGTCCTCATGGGATGGGCTTCTCTGTCGTCCGGTCACTCAGTGCATCCTGATCATCCTATCACAGTTACCCTGGCACCTACTGTTGTCGGCCATACTAGTCCTCATGGGATGGGCTTCTCTGTCGTCCAGTCACCCAGTGTATCCTGATCTTCCTATCAGTTCTCCCTGGCACCTACTCTTGTCGGCCATACTAGTCCTCATAGGAGGAGTTTCTCTGTCGTCCGGTCACCCAGTGCATCCTGATCTTCCTATCAGTTTCAATGGCACCTACTCTTGTCGGCCATACTAGTCCTCATGGGATGGGCTTCTCTGTCGTCCGGTCACCCAATGCATCCTGATCATCCCATCACAGTTCTCCCTGGCACCTACTCTTGTCGGCCATACTAGTCCTCATGGGATGGGCTTCTCTGTCGTTCGGTCACCCAGTACATCCTGATCATCCCATCACAGTTACCCTGGCACCTACTGTTGTCGGCCATACTAGTCCTCATGGGATGGGCTTCTCTGTCGTCCGGTCACCCAGTACATCCTGATCATCCCATCACAGTTACCCTGGCACCTACTGTTGTCGGCCATACTAGTCCTCATGGGATGGGCTTCTCTGTCATCCGGTCACTCAGTGCATCCTGATCATCCTATCACAGTTACCCTGGCACCTACTGTTGTCGGCCATACTAGTCCCCATGGGATGGGCTTCTCTGTCGTCCGGTCACCCAGTGCATCCTGATCTTCCTATCACAGTTCTCCCTGGCGCCTACTCTTGTCAGCCATACTAGTCCCCATGGGATGGGCTTCTCTGTCGTCCAGTCACTTAGTGCATCCTGATCTTCCTATCACAGTTCTCCCTGGCACCTACTCTTGTCAGCCATACTAGTCCTCATGGGATGGGCTTCTCTGTCGTCCGGTCACCCAGTACATCCTGATCATCCCATCACAGTTCTCCCTGGCACCTACTCTTGTCGGCCATACTAGTCCTCATGGGATGGGCTTCTCTGTCGTCCGGTCACTCAGTGCATCCTGATCATCCTATCACAGTTACCCTGGCGCCTACTTTTGTCAGCCATACTAGTCCTCATGGGATGGGCTTCTCTGTCGTCCGGTCACTCAGTGCATCCTGATCATCCTATCACAGTTACCCTGGCACCTACTGTTGTCGGCCATACTAGTCCTCATGGGATGGGCTTCTCTGTCGTCCAGTCACCCAGTGTATCCTGATCTTCCTATCAGTTCTCCCTGGCACCTACTCTTGTCGGCCATACTAGTCCTCATAGGAGGAGTTTCTCTGTCGTCCGGTCACCCAGTGCATCCTGATCTTCCTATCAGTTTCAATGGCACCTACTCTTGTCGGCCATACTAGTCCTCATGGGATGGGCTTCTCTGTCGTCCGGTCACCCAATGCATCCTGATCATCCCATCACAGTTCTCCCTGGCACCTACTCTTGTCGGCCATACTAGTCCTCATGGGATGGGCTTCTCTGTCGTTCGGTCACCCAGTACATCCTGATCATCCCATCACAGTTACCCTGGCACCTACTGTTGTCGGCCATACTAGTCCTCATGGGATGGGCTTCTCTGTCGTCCGGTCACCCAGTACATCCTGATCATCCCATCACAGTTACCCTGGCACCTACTGTTGTCGGCCATACTAGTCCTCATGGGATGGGCTTCTCTGTCATCCGGTCACTCAGTGCATCCTGATCATCCTATCACAGTTACCCTGGCACCTACTGTTGTCAGCCATACTAGTCCTCATGGGATGGGCTTCTCTGTCGTCCGGTCACCCAGTACATCCTGATCATCCCATCACAGTTCTCCCTGGCACCTACTCTTGTCGGCCATACTAGTCCTCATGGGATGGGCTTCTCTGTCGTCCGGTCACTCAGTGCATCCTGATCATCCTATCACAGTTACCCTGGCGCCTACTTTTGTCAGCCATACTAGTCCTCATGGGATGGGCTTCTCTGTCGTCCGGTCACTCAGTGCATCCTGATCATCCTATCACAGTTACCCTGGCACCTACTGTTGTCGGCCATACTAGTCCTCATGGGATGGGCTTCTCTGTCGTCCAGTCACCCAGTGTATCCTGATCTTCCTATCAGTTCTCCCTGGCACCTACTCTTGTCGGCCATACTAGTCCTCATAGGAGGAGTTTCTCTGTCGTCCGGTCACCCAGTGCATCCTGATCTTCCTATCAGTTTCAATGGCACCTACTCTTGTCGGCCATACTAGTCCTCATGGGATGGGCTTCTCTGTCGTCCGGTCACCCAATGCATCCTGATCATCCCATCACAGTTCTCCCTGGCACCTACTCTTGTCGGCCATACTAGTCCTCATGGGATGGGCTTCTCTGTCGTTCGGTCACCCAGTACATCCTGATCATCCCATCACAGTTACCCTGGCACCTACTGTTGTCGGCCATACTAGTCCTCATGGGATGGGCTTCTCTGTCGTCCGGTCACCCAGTACATCCTGATCATCCCATCACAGTTACCCTGGCACCTACTGTTGTCGGCCATACTAGTCCTCATGGGATGGGCTTCTCTGTCATCCGGTCACTCAGTGCATCCTGATCATCCTATCACAGTTACCCTGGCACCTACTGTTGTCGGCCATACTAGTCCCCATGGGATGGGCTTCTCTGTCGTCCGGTCACCCAGTGCATCCTGATCTTCCTATCACAGTTCTCCCTGGCGCCTACTCTTGTCAGCCATACTAGTCCCCATGGGATGGGCTTCTCTGTCGTCCAGTCACTTAGTGCATCCTGATCTTCCTATCACAGTTCTCCCTGGCACCTACTCTTGTCAGCCATACTAGTCCTCATGGGATGGGCTTCTCTGTCGTCCGGTCACCCAGTACATCCTGATCATCCCATCACAGTTCTCCCTGGCACCTACTCTTGTCGGCCATACTAGTCCTCATGGGATGGGCTTCTCTGTCGTCCGGTCACTCAGTGCATCCTGATCATCCTATCACAGTTACCCTGGCGCCTACTTTTGTCAGCCATACTAGTCCTCATGGGATGGGCTTCTCTGTCGTCCGGTCACTCAGTGCATCCTGATCATCCTATCACAGTTACCCTGGCACCTACTGTTGTCGGCCATACTAGTCCTCATGGGATGGGCTTCTCTGTCGTCCAGTCACCCAGTGTATCCTGATCTTCCTATCAGTTCTCCCTGGCACCTACTCTTGTCGGCCATACTAGTCCTCATAGGAGGAGTTTCTCTGTCGTCCGGTCACCCAGTGCATCCTGATCTTCCTATCAGTTTCAATGGCACCTACTCTTGTCGGCCATACTAGTCCTCATGGGATGGGCTTCTCTGTCGTCCGGTCACCCAATGCATCCTGATCATCCCATCACAGTTCTCCCTGGCACCTACTCTTGTCGGCCATACTAGTCCTCATGGGATGGGCTTCTCTGTCGTTCGGTCACCCAGTACATCCTGATCATCCCATCACAGTTACCCTGGCACCTACTGTTGTCGGCCATACTAGTCCTCATGGGATGGGCTTCTCTGTCGTCCGGTCACCCAGTACATCCTGATCATCCCATCACAGTTACCCTGGCACCTACTGTTGTCGGCCATACTAGTCCTCATGGGATGGGCTTCTCTGTCATCCGGTCACTCAGTGCATCCTGATCATCCTATCACAGTTACCCTGGCACCTACTGTTGTCGGCCATACTAGTCCCCATGGGATGGGCTTCTCTGTCGTCCGGTCACCCAGTGCATCCTGATCTTCCTATCACAGTTCTCCCTGGCGCCTACTCTTGTCAGCCATACTAGTCCCCATGGGATGGGCTTCTCTGTCGTCCAGTCACTTAGTGCATCCTGATCTTCCTATCACAGTTCTCCCTGGCACCTACTCTTGTCAGCCATACTAGTCCTCATGGGATGGGCTTCTCTGTCGTCCGGTCACCCAGTACATCCTGATCATCCCATCACAGTTCTCCCTGGCACCTACTCTTGTCGGCCATACTAGTCCTCATGGGATGGGCTTCTCTGTCGTCCGGTCACTCAGTGCATCCTGATCATCCTATCACAGTTACCCTGGCGCCTACTTTTGTCAGCCATACTAGTCCTCATGGGATGGGCTTCTCTGTCGTCCGGTCACTCAGTGCATCCTGATCATCCTATCACAGTTACCCTGGCACCTACTGTTGTCGGCCATACTAGTCCTCATGGGATGGGCTTCTCTGTCGTCCAGTCACCCAGTGTATCCTGATCTTCCTATCAGTTCTCCCTGGCACCTACTCTTGTCGGCCATACTAGTCCTCATAGGAGGAGTTTCTCTGTCGTCCGGTCACCCAGTGCATCCTGATCTTCCTATCAGTTTCAATGGCACCTACTCTTGTCGGCCATACTAGTCCTCATGGGATGGGCTTCTCTGTCGTCCGGTCACCCAATGCATCCTGATCATCCCATCACAGTTCTCCCTGGCACCTACTCTTGTCGGCCATACTAGTCCTCATGGGATGGGCTTCTCTGTCGTTCGGTCACCCAGTACATCCTGATCATCCCATCACAGTTACCCTGGCACCTACTGTTGTCGGCCATACTAGTCCTCATGGGATGGGCTTCTCTGTCGTCCGGTCACCCAGTACATCCTGATCATCCCATCACAGTTACCCTGGCACCTACTGTTGTCGGCCATACTAGTCCTCATGGGATGGGCTTCTCTGTCATCCGGTCACTCAGTGCATCCTGATCATCCTATCACAGTTACCCTGGCACCTACTGTTGTCGGCCATACTAGTCCTCATGGGATGGGCTTCTCTGTCGTCCGGTCACCCAGTACATCCTGATCATCCCATCACAGTTACCCTGGCACCTACTGTTGTCGGCCATACTAGTCCTCATGGGATGGGCTTCTCTGTCGTCCGGTCACCCAGTGCATCCTGATCTTCCTATCACAGTTCTCCCTGGCGCCTACTCTTGTCAGCCATACTAGTTCTCATGGGATGGGCTTCTCTGTCGTCCAGTCACTTAGTGCATCCTGATCTTCCTATCACAGTTCTCCCTGGCACCTACTCTTGTCAGCCATACTAGTCCTCATGGGATGGGCTTCTCTGTCGTCCGGTCACCCAGTGCATCCTGATCTTCCTATCACAGTTCTCCCTGGCACCTACTCTTGTCGGCCATACTAGTCCTCATGGGATGGGCTTCTCTGTCGTCCGGTCACTCAGTGCATCCTGATCATCCTATCACAGTTACCCTGGCGCCTACTTTTGTCAGCCATACTAGTCCTCATGGGATGGGCTTCTCTGTCGTCCAGTCACCCAGTGTATCCTGATCTTCCTATCAGTTCTCCCTGGCACCTACTCTTGTCGGCCATACTAGTCCTCATAGGAGGAGTTTCTCTGTCGTCCGGTCACCCAGTGCATCCTGATCTTCCTATCAGTTTCAATGGCACCTACTCTTGTCGGCCATACTAGTCCTCATGGGATGGGCTTCTCTGTCGTCCGGTCACCCAATGCATCCTGATCATCCTATCACAGTTCTCCCTGGCACCTACTCTTGTTGGCCATACTAGTCCTCATGGGATGGGCTTCTCAGCCATGCAGTCATCCAGTGCATCCTAATATTCCTATAGCAGTTCCCCAGGTGGCACCTACTCCTAAACTCTCCTGTATTTGCTCTAAATTCAGTTTGTAAAAAAGAAAGTAACTGTCTGCCACCTATCACTGTCAGGTATACTAGTTTTCGTGGGTTGGAATTCTCTGTCCTCTGGTCAACCACAGAATCCTGCACTTGTGGGAACAGGTTAAATGTAGAAATGGAGCTGCGGGGCATCAATTAAGCTATGTTCATATGTTGCGTTATTGCTGCATTTTTTCCACAGGCAAAACCTGCTCTCTTGACCGTAACAAAAAGCAGGTTTTGCTGAGTTTTTAGTGTGTTTCTATTGTCTCTTGTGCATACTGATAAAGTTTAGTGGCCCAAAAAAGCAAGATTTAACTTCCTTAAGTTTTTACACCAAAAAAGTAAAAAACTTAGCAAACTGTTACCTGCGTTCTTTGCTGCCTTTTTGCGCTTACCCATGTTTCCAATGTGTGAAAAAACGCTGAAAGAAGTGACACGCTGCAGTTTCCATATAAGTCAGGAAAATAAAACCAATGTGTGTGCACGAGATTTCAGAAATGTTATAGACTTTGCTGGTATTGTGAAACACAGCTTAAATATTGCATTAAAAAGGCAGCAAAAACGCAACGTGTGAACATAGCCTTAACGTGAGGATTACAGCTTTCTTTCTTAAGCCCATTAACCTCTTCTGACATGGCAGTTTTCAGTGTTTGCACATTTATGATTTCATCCCTTTCTTCCAAGAGCCATTACTTTTTTATGTTTCTGTCACTATAGCCTTATGAGGGCTTGTTTTTTGTGGGACAAATTGCAAGTTTGAATGACACCAACGATGCACTGGGAAACAGGAAAAAAACCTCTAAGGCTACTTTCACACTAGAGTCGTACGACGCACGTCGCAATATGACGTGCCGACACATACTGTGAAAAAAAAAACTACAACGGGGGCAGCGGATGCAGTTTTTCAACGCATCCGCTGCCCCATTGTAATGTCCGGGGAGGAGGGGGAGGAGTTCCGGCCGAGCATGCGCGGTCGGAAATGGCGGACACGACGCACAAAAAAACGTTACATGGAACTTTTTTTGTGCCGACGGTCCGCCACAACACGACGCATCCGTCGCAATGCGTCGCTAATGCAAGTGTATGGAGAAAAAACGCATCCTGCAGGCAATTTTGCAGGATGCATTTTTTCTCCAAAACGACGCATTGCGACGTGCGTCGTACGACGCTAGTGTGAAAGCACAAAGTGAGGCGAAATTGCGAAAAACAGAGCAGTTTTCCAGTTGTTTTTAGGCTCTGTTGTATGGCATTCTTTATGGGATAAAATGACTTGTGCATATGATTCTCCCGGGCAGTATGATTATCGCGATATCAAACATGAATTGTTTAAGTTTATTTTTTATTTAAGTGTTGAAAAAAAATGTTGAAAATGTAAGAAAAAAAGTACATTATTTTAATTTATCTTGCACACAATTTTCATGATCTGTAAAGTTTTCATTTGTCGGTGGAGGGTGCGAGGGTTTTTTGCACTCCTAGCTGATGATAATGTTGATACCATATTGGGACAGATTCAACATTTTCATCACTTCTTATTGCAATTTTTGTGACATTGCGGGGGGAGGGGGGGGTTGGTTTTGATTTTTTTTCTCATTACCGTATTTACAGATCAGAGTACTGTAATTCATTTAATATTTTGATAGATCAGACTTTTACAGATGTGGAGATACCACTTGAGTGTATTTGATTTTTATTTTTAATAGTAAAAAACGGGTTGAGAGGAAGTTTAATTTATTTTTTTCATATCTTAAAAACTTTGAATTTTTTGTTAGTGCACTTAGGGGACTTGAATATGCAATCGCCCGATTGTTTGTAATATATATAACAAAGCCAAAGTATTGCAGTATATAGTAACAATAATTCTGGTCTATGAACGATTAGCGCAGGCTGGTCTTCACTGTCACGGTGGGATACAGCGGAAATGCTCTGAGCACGCCCAGAGCACTTCAGCCTTATTTGCATATCGATAAAGACTTGAATATTTTCCTTATGGTGCGGCAGATTTTAGGAATAAAGGTGCAGATTATGACAATATAATCCAGGGACAGGATTAAAGAATTACAGGGCTGTCCACTGGTACATTTCCAATAGTTCAAAGTGTGCTCGCGTACTTAAGGGTTTTACTCTGAGATCTCCATATATTCCCTGGTACTCTGATTTCGAGAGGTAATACATGAAGGAAAAATTACTATAATTAATAGAAAATTGTCAGTTTAGGGTCACACAAGGATTCTTCTTCACCAAATGCATCCAGATATGACCCAGAAGATCTGAATGCAGGATCCGCCCGTGATCCACTTTACATGGCCGAGCGCTCAGTAAGATTCTAACTAATATTACTAGTAACAGGTTTTATATGTTTTATAAATAAAATCCAAGTTCCTTAAAGAATGTAATTATTTTGCAGATGATTTTTTAATTTTGTGAAACAATTAAAATATTTTTTGTTTATTTGCATTACATTTAAATATCAGCAGGAAGTCGCCATTATACAAGGTAATTAGCCCAAATGTTTGCAAATTCCATGGAAACAAAAAGGCATATAATAATGTGGTCACTACCTATTCCAGGTTACTGATCATGCCCGTGGCCATGGACAGAGGCCAGATGCTGCCGCCAGGATCGCAGTCGCACTGTACCGCACCGATGTCGGCTCTGCGGATTGCAAGCTCCGCGTCGCACGGTCAGCCTTGCACTAATGCACACAAACAAGACTATGACTGAAGAAGAGAATGGGGTCTCACACTGTTCCCAGCCCCCAATACCTTTTCTGTAAAACAAAAACAAAAAATGCCAACTATAAAAGATTGCACGGCGTGATAAACGCCATTCCAATGCAGCTAAAGAAGAGAAAAAATAAGATAATTCGGCTAAATAATAACAATAATTGCAATGACGATGATGAGCAGGGAGGCGTTGTGCATCTAATGTGAGTGGCTGCGGGACCCCCGGCTCTAATGAGCCCCTGCGGATGGCAGCCATGCGAGCTGTATTGACACACACACTTAAGTTAATACACCTAGACCAGTGTCTGCGGCAGCAGCTGGGGATGCCGACAGAATATCTCGCTGCCATCTTCAAAGCGAGGAAGTGATTAGTATGTTATCATTACCATTCAGAACGTGATTCTGCCTATTCCCTTCTGGCATAGGTGACACATCTCTGAGATGCAGGCCGGCGCGGGGAGGTAACTGCAGCCACATCAAAGCTCGCCTTGATATTTCACTGCCGGCTCGGCTGGGGAGTGGGCGAGAAGCAAATCATTAAAACAATGCATTTACATCAGCTCAGAGAAAATCCGCGCTGAAGGTCAGAAAGCGGCAACGAGCGGCCACCGTAATTACTTCAATCACCCGCAGACGGGCTTCTAGAGAAGGCGAAGGTAGGGTGGGTGGTGAGGAGGAAGGTAAGGTGGGTGGCGAGGTGGAAGGTAGGGTGGGTGGCGAGGAGGAAGGTAGGGTGGGTGGCGAGGAGGTAGGGTGGGTGGCGAGGAGGTAGGGTGGGTGGGTGGCGAGGAGGTAGGGTGGGTGGGTGGCGAGGTGCAAGGTAGGGTGGGTGGCGAGGAGGAAGGTAGGGTGGGTGGCGAGGAGGAAGGTAGGGTGGGTGGCGAGGTGGAAGGTAGGGTGGGTGGCGAGGAGGTAGGGTGGGTGGGTGGCGAGGAGGAAGGTAGGGTGGGTGGCGAGGAGGTAGGGTGGGTGGCGAGGAGGAAGGTAGGGTGGGTGGCGAGGAGGAAGGTAGGGTGGGTGGCGAGGAGGAAGGTAGGGTGGGTTGCGAGGAGGAAGGTAAGGTGGGTGGCGAGGTGGAAGGTAGGGTGGGTGGCGAGGAGGAAGGTAGGGTGGGTGGCGAGGAGGTAGGGTGGGTGGGTGGCGAGGAGGAAGGTAGGGTGGGTGGCGAGGAGGTAGGGTGGGTGGGTGGCGAGGTGCAAGGTAGGGTGGGTGGCGAGGAGGAAGGTAGGGTGGGTGGCGAGGAGGAAGGTAGGGTGGGTTGCGAGGAGGAAGGTAAGGTGGGTGGCGAGGAGGAAGGTAGGGTGGGTGGCGAGGAGGAAGGTAGGGTGGGTGGCGAGGAGGAAGGTAGGGTGGGTGGCGAGGAGGAAGGTAGGGTGGGTGGCGAGGAGGAAGGTAGGGTGGGTGGCGAAGAGCAGGCACGGCCTCCATCCACCAGCGCGGAGGACGGCGGAGGGACGGTAATTAAAAGCAATCAGCGGCTAATATCAATTACCGGCCTAACTCATCTCCAATCTCCATCAGAGCCACCGTCATTAACACCTCATTATCCCCACAAGTCCGATTCTCCGGCACATGGAGGAATGGGACTTCACACTTTAATACATCTGATCAGAGGATGACTAATAACGGGAGTAATCGCCATAACCTGGAGGTCCGAGGGACGGCTGGACCCCGCCATCAGCGCGGCATCATTCATTACCAGTACAGACAATAAGCTCTTCGTATTTACAGGGGGAAAAAAAGGTCAAAAATATCTAAAAAAAAAAAAAAAAAAAGTAATACCGTGATACTAGAAATACTTCCCCCACAATCCTTTGCTGCTCTCACTCTGACACTTTGGGTTTCCCCGACGGTCTAACACCTACCTGCCGGGTCTAGATGGACAGCCAATCACTGACCAGCAGGTAGTGACTAGACCTAGAGATTGGCTACTGCAGTCACATGGTTATCCAGACAGGAAAAACATACAAAGTACGCTGCGAGTGTCAGGGTACAGGATAATGACACTGACACTGGGGGTACAGGATAATGACGCTGACACTGGGGGTACAGGATAATGACGCTGACACTGGGGGTACAGGATAATGACACTGACACTGGGGGTACAGGATAATGACACTGACACTGGGGTACGGGATAATGACACTGACACTCGGGGTACAGGATAATGACACTGATACTGGGGGTACAGGATAATGACACTGACACTGGGGGTACAGGATAATGACACTGACACTCGGGGTACAGGATAATGACACTGACACTGGGGGTACAGGATAATGACGCTGACACTGGGGGTACAGGATAATGACACTGACACTCGGGGTACAGGATAATGACACTGACACACGGGGTACAGGATAATGACACTGACACTGGGGTACAGGATAATGACACTGACACTGGGGGTACAGGATAATGACACTGACACTGGGGGTACAGGATAATGACACTGACACTGGGGGTACAGGATAATGACACTGACACTCGGGGTACAGGATAATGACACTGACACTGGGGGTACAGGATAATGACACTGACACTGGGGTACGGGATAATGACACTGACACTCGGGGTACAGGATAATGACACTGATACTGGGGGTACAGAATAATGACACTGACACTGGGGGTACAGGATAATGACACACACTCGGGGTACAGGATAATGACACTGATACTGGGGGTACAGAATAATGACACTGACACTGGGGGTACAGGATAATGACACTGACACTCGGGGTACAGGATAATGACGCTGACACTGGGGGTACAGGATAATGACACTGACACTGGGGGTGCAGGATAATGACACTGACACTGGGGGTACAGGACAATGACACTGACACTCGGGGTACAGGATAATGACACTGACACTGGGGGTACAGGATAATGACACTGACACTCGTGGTACAGGATAATGACACTGACACTCGGGGTACAGGATAATGACGCTGACACTCGGGGTACAGGATAATGACGCTGACACTGGGGGTACAGGATAATGACACTGACACTGGGGGTACAGGATAATGACACTGACACTGGGGGTACAGGATAATGACACTGACACTGGGGGTACAGGATAATGACACTGACACTGGGGGTACAGGATAATGACACTGACACTGGGGGTACAGGATAATGACACTGACACTCAGGGTACAGGATAATGACACTGACACTGGGGTACAGGATAATGACACTGACACTGGGGTACAGGATAATGACACTGACACTCAGGGTACAGGATAATGACGCTGACACTCGGGGTACAGGATAATGACACTGACACTGGGGGTACAGGATGATGACACTGACACTGGGGGTACAGGATAATGACACTGACACTGGGGGTACAGGATAATGACACTGACACTCGGGGTACAGAATAATGACGCTGACACTGGGGGTACAGGATAATGACACTGACACTGGGGGTACAGGATAATGACACTGACACTCGGGGTACAGAATAATGACACTGACACTCGGGGTACAGGATAATGACACTGACACTCGGGGTACAGGATAATGACGCTGACACTCGGGGTACAGGATAATGACACTGACACTGGGGGTACAGGATAATGACACTGACACTGGGGGTACAGGATAATGACAATGACACTGGGGGTACAGGATAATGACACTGACACTGGGGGTACGGGATAATGACACTGACACTCGGGGTACAGGATAATGACACTGACACTGGGGTACAGGACAATGACACTGACACTGGGGGTACAGGATAATGACACTGACACTGGGGATACAGGATAATGACACTGACACTCAGGGTACAGGATAATGACACTGACACTCGGGGTACAGGATAATGACACTGACACTGGGGGTACAGGATAATGGTACTGACACTGGGGGTACAGGATAATGACACTGACACTGGGGGTACAGGATAATGACACTGACACTCGGGGTACAGGATAATGACACTGACACTCGGGGTACAGGATAATGACACTGACACTCGGGGTACAGGATAATGACGCTGACACTGGGGGTACAGGATAATGACACTGACACTGGGGGTACAGGATAATGACACTGACACTGGGGGTACAGGATAATGACACTGACACTGGGGGTACAGGATAATGACACTGACACTGGGGGTACAGGATAATGACACTGACACTGGGGGTACAGGATAATGACACTGACACTCAGGGTACAGGATAATGACACTGACACTGGGGTACAGGATAATGACACTGACACTGGGGTACAGGATAATGACACTGACACTCAGGGTACAGGATAATGACGCTGACACTCGGGGTACAGGATAATGACACTGACACTGGGGGTACAGGATGATGACACTGACACTGGGGGTACAGGATAATGACACTGACACTGGGGGTACAGGATAATGACACTGACACTCGGGGTACAGAATAATGACGCTGACACTGGGGGTACAGGATAATGACACTGACACTGGGGGTACAGGATAATGACACTGACACTCGGGGTACAGAATAATGACACTGACACTCGGGGTACAGGATAATGACACTGACACTCGGGGTACAGGATAATGACGCTGACACTCGGGGTACAGGATAATGACACTGACACTGGGGGTACAGGATAATGACACTGACACTGGGGGTACAGGATAATGACAATGACACTGGGGGTACAGGATAATGACACTGACACTCGGGGTACAGGATAATGACACTGACACTGGGGTACAGGACAATGACACTGACACTGGGGGTACAGGATAATGACACTGACACTGGGGATACAGGATAATGACACTGACACTCAGGGTACAGGATAATGACACTGACACTCGGGGTACAGGATAATGACACTGACACTGGGGGTACAGGATAATGGTACTGACACTGGGGGTACAGGATAATGACACTGACACTGGGGGTACAGGATAATGACACTGACACTGGGGGTACAGGATAATGACACTGACACTCGGGGTACAGGATAATGACACTGACACTCAGGGTACAGGATAATGACACTGACACTGGGGGTACAGGATAATGACACTGACACTGGGGGTACAGGATGATGACACTGACACTCGGGGTACAGGATAATGACACTGACACTCGGGGTACAGGATAATGACACTGACACTCGGGGTACAGGATAATGACGCTGACACTCGGGGTACAGGATAGTGACACTGACACTGGGGGTGCAGGATAACGACACTGACACTGGGGGTGCAGGATAACGACACTGACACTCGGGGTACAGGATAATGACACTGACACTCGGGGTACAGGATAATGACACTGACACTCGGGGTACAGGATAATGACACTCACTGGGGGTACAGGATAATGACACTGACACTGGGGGTACAGGATAATGACACTGACACTGGGGGTACAGGATAATGATACTGACACTGGGGGTACAGGATAATGACACTGACACTGGGGGTACAGGATAATGACACTGACACTCGGGGTACAGGATAATGACACTGACACTGGGGGTACAGGATGATGACACTGACACTCGGGGTACAGGATAATGACACTGACACTCGGGGTACAGGATAATGACACTGACACTGGGGGTACAGGATAATGACACTGACACTCAGGGTACAGGATAATGACACTGACACTCGGGGTACAGGATAATGACACTGACACTCGGGGTACAGGATAATGACACTGACACTGGGGGTACAGGATAATGACACTGACACTGGGGGTACAGGATAATGACGCTGACACTCGGGGTACAGGATAATGACGCTGACACTGGGGGTACAGGATAATGACACTGACACTGGGGGTACAGGATGATGACACTGACACTCGGGGTACAGGATAATGACACTGACACTCGGGGTACAGGATAATGACACTGACACTGGGGGTACAGGATAATGACACTGACACTCGGGGTACAGGATAATGACACTGACACTCGGGGTACAGGATAATGACACTGACACTCGGGGTACAGGATAATGACACTGACACTCGGGGTACAGGATAATGACACTGACACTGGGGGAGCAGGATAATGACACTGACACTCGGGGTACAGGATAATGACTGACACTCGGGGTACAGGATAATGACTGACACTCGGGGTACAGGATAATGACGCTGACACTGGGGGAGCAGGATAATGACACTGACACTGGGGGAGCAGGATAATGACACTGACACTGGGGGTACAGGATAATGACACTGACACTCGGGGTACAGGATAATGACACTGACACTCGGGGTACAGGATAATGACACTGACACTCGGGGTACAGGATAATGACACTGACACTCGGGGTACAGGATAATGACACTGACACTCGGGGTACAGGATAATGACACTGACACTCGGGGTACAGGATAATGACACTGACACTGGGGGTACACGATAATGACGCTGACACTCGGGGTACAGGATAATGACACTGACACTGGGGGTACAGGATAATGACACTGACACTCGGGGTACAGGATAATGACACTGACACTCGGGGTACAGGATAATGACACTGACACTGGGGGTACAGGATAATGACACTGACACTCGGGGTACAGGATAATGACACTGACACTCGGGGTACAGGATAATGACACTGACACTCGGGGTACAGGATAATGACACTGACACTCGGGGTACAGGATAATGACACTGACGCTGGGGGAGCAGGATAATGACACTGACACTCGGGGTACAGGATAATGATACTGACACTCGGGGTACAGGATAATGACTGACACTCGGGGTACAGGATAATGACGCTGACACTGGGGGAGCAGGATAATGACACTGACACTGGGGTACAGGATAATGACACTGACACTGGGGGTACAGGATAATGACACTGACACTCGGGGTACAGGATAATGATACTGACACTCGGGGTACAGGATAATGACACTCGGGGTACAGGATAATGACACTGACACTCGGGGTACAGGATAATGACACTGACACTGGGGGTACAGGATAATGACACTCGGGGTACAGGATAATGACACTGACACTCGGGGTACAGGATAATGACGCTGACACTGGGGGTACAGGATAATGACACTCGGGGTACAGGATAATGACACTGACACTCGGGGTACAGGATAATGACACTGACACTCGGGGTACAGGATAATGACTCTGACACTCGGGGTACAGGATAATGACACTCGGGGTACAGGATAATGACACTGACACTCAGGGTACAGGATAATGACAGACACTCGGGGTACAGGATAATGACACTGACACTGGGGGTACAGGATAATGACACTCGGGGTACAGGATAATGACACTGACACTCGGAGTACAGGATGATGACACTGACACTCGGGGTACAGGATAATGACACCGACACTGGGGGTACAGGATAATGACACTCGGGGTACAGGATAATGACACTGGGGGTACAGGATAATGACACTGACACTGGGGGTACAGGATAATGACACTGACACTCGGGGTACAGGATAATGACACTGACACTCGGGGTACAGGATAATGACACTGACACTGGGGGTACAGGATAATGACACTGACACTCGTGGTACAGGATAATGACACTGACACTGGGGGTACAGGATAATGACACTGACACTGGGGGTACAGGATAATGACACTGACACTCGGGGTACAGGATAATGACGCTGACACTGGGGGTACAGGATAATGACGCTGACACTCGGGGTACAGGATAATGACGCTGACACTGGGGGTACAGGATAATGACGCTGACACTCGGGGTACAGGATAATGACACTGACACTGGGGGTACAGGATAATGACGCTGACACTCGGGGTACAGGATAATGACGCTGACACTCGGGGTACAGGATAATGACGCTGACACTGGGGGTACAGGATAATGACACTGACACTCGGGGTACAGGATAATGACACTGACACTCGGGGTACAGGATAATGACACTGACACTGGGGTACAGGATAATGACGCTGACACTCGGGGTACAGGATAATGACACTGACACTCGGGGTACAGGATAATGACACTGACACTCGGGGTACAGGATAATGACACTGACACTGGGGGTACAGGATAATGACACTGACACTGGGGGTACAGGATAATGACACTGACACTCGGGGTATAGGATAATGGCACTGACACTGGGGGTACAGGATAATGACACTGACACTGGGGGTACAGGATAATGACGCTGACACTCGGGGTACAGGATAATAACACTGACACTCGGGGTACAGGATAATGACACTGACACTCGGGGTACAGGATAATGACACTGACACTCGGGGTACAGGATAATGACACTGACACTCGGGGTACAGGATAATGACACTGACACTCGGGGTACAGGATAATGACACTGACACTGGGGGTACAGGATAATGACGCTGACACTGGGGGTACAGGATAATGACACTGACACTCGGGGTACAGGATAATGACGCTGACACTGGGGGTACAGGATAATGACGCTGACACTGGGGGTACAGGATAATGACACTGACACTCGGGGTACAGGATAATGACACTGACACTCGGGGTACAGGATAATGACGCTGACACTGGGGGTACAGGATAATGACACTGACACTCGGGGTACAGGATAATGACACTGACACTGGGGGTACAGGATAATGACACTGACACTCGGGGTACAGGATAATGATGCTGACACTCGGGGTACAGGATAATGACACTGACACTGGGGGTACAGGATAATGACTGACACTCGGGGTACAGGATAATGACACTGACACTCGGGGTACAGGATAATGACGCTGACACTCGGGGTACAGGATAATGACACTGACACTGGGGGTACAGGATAATGACACTGACACTCGGGGTACAGGATAATGACACTGACACTGGGGGTACAGGATAATGACACTGACACTGGGGGTACAGGATAATGACACTGACACTCGGGGTACAGGATAATGACGCTGACACTCGGGGTACAGGATAATGACACTGACACTGGGGGTACAGGATAATGACACTGACACTGGGGGTACAGGATAATGACACTGACACTGGGGGTACAGGATAATGACACTGACACTCGGGGTACAGGATAATGACACTGACACTGGGGTACAGGATAATGACGCTGACACTGGGGGTACAGGATAATGTCACTGACACTGGGGGTACAGGATAATGACACTGACACTCGGGGTACAGGATAATGACGCTGACACTCGGGGTACAGGATAATGACGCTGACACTTGGGGTACAGGATAATGACACTGACACTCGGGGTACCGGATAGTGATACTGGGGTACAGAACACTTGGGCAGTGCAGGCCACTGGTGCAGGTGACTGGTGCAGTCTGTGGTATGGCGGCTTTATCCGCACGCCGTGGGTAGTGATGACATTTCCGTACATCCGTCCTGTGCTGTATCTCTGACACGGCACACATTATATACTGTCAGTGAGACACTATAAACTGAAGCACTAATTGTATATTTTTTTCTCCTTCTGGAGAACTGTCACCTAAGAAATCTATTTTTATAATGAAAGTGTAATGTTTGCGGTTTGTGTTAAATTTTATGCAAATTTGCAATTAAATTATAATCTGCAAACAATCCACAGAACATCAAACCTGAGCGGAGAGGCAGATCCGCAGCTCCACATAACGGGGCTTTCTAGGACTGTGCAGACATGAGATATTACAGGACATTGTGCAGCTGGTGCTGGAGACGGAAGGTTAAGATCCACAGAGGAATCTAGAGAAACATGCTAAAGTGGCAACTTAAAAAGACCGATCCAAAGTGTAAAAAAAAACAAAAACCCTAACGATGGAAAATATTCTAAAACGTAAATATACACAGTTCTGCGCTGCATCGACATCTAATAGAGCAGGTAAGAGCCATGATGTACGACACACGACAGCTTCACACCCTGATTGGCTGCAGTGGTCACACAATGGCAGTGTGCAAACAAAGATCAATAGGTCGATTAAACCAATATGAAAGGAAAAGCAGAGGTGAGAAGTGGGCGAGTTTTATCACATTTACTGCTGTCCCCCTGATATCGGATCACCCCTTTAATATCCATATTTCAGGATTCCCTCAGTAGACACATTATAGACATAGTTACATATAAAACACATAAATCATCACCAATCAACAAATGGGGCAAATAAGAACAGGTCAGGTTGTAGTGCAGACTCATCCACACGGTACATGTAGGGACATGGGGGTCCGCACTGCTGTCCGCTCTCTCTCTCCAATATCATCCCTCCGTACTGATGAAATAATAATACAACTGTAGACAACACGAGCTGCCAAGCTCAGTGACTGCCTGCAGCGGTGATTGTACATCACACCGCACCTATCACCAGAGCAGCGCAGAGGGGCGGTCTGGACCTGCAGACGCTGATACTAGGCTGCTTTTATTATTTTAATCCAGTGCAGACCATTAGTGAACAGGATGTTCTACCAAAGAGATCTACTGTAAAGAAGGTTACACATCTCTGCAGACTTGTGTTCCCTTCCCCAGCGCTCTGTGTCTCCTCCTCCTGACTTCTCTGTCCTCCACATTATTCCTCTGCTCCCTCCTCCAGACTCCTGTCTTCCTCCACCTGCTCTTCCAGACCTCTGTCACCTTCCTCCAGACTCCTCTTTAGTTTCCTTTGCAGCCCCCTCTGTACACTCCTCCACACTAATGAGTCCTCCTCCTACAGCAGTGCTCCCCAACAGGTCATGTTTTCAGGAGTTACCGTACTTAGTATTGTACAGGTGGTGGAATTATTGCCGGTCCAGGGGATGCAGTTATCACCTGGACAACACTAAAAGAAATCTCGGAAACATGACCTGTTAGTGGCTCTTAAGGACCAGATTTGGGGAACACTGTCCTACAGACTCATCTATCCTACTGCCAACTTCTCTGACCTTCACCTTATTCCTATGCTCCCTACTTCAGACCCCACTTTCTTCCTCCACCTCCTCTTCCAGACCTCCTGGTCACCTTCCACCAGACTCCTCTTTAGCTTCTTATGCAGCCCCCTTTGAACCCTCTTTTAGACTCAAGAGTCCAACCTCCGGAATGTTCTACAGACTCCTCTATCTACCTCCTCTTCCAGACTTTACTTTGCTCCTGACTCTTCCCTCTGCCTCCTTCTCTAAACTGTTTGGTCCTCCTCGAGACTCCACTATGATCCTTCTACTACAGACTCCTCTGTTCTCCTCATCATCTAGACTCCTCTGTTCTTCTCATCATCATCTAGACTACACTGTCTTCCTTCTCCAGAATCCTGTCCTCCTCCAGAATACTGTCCTCCTCCTCGAGGATCTTCTATCCTCCTCCTCCATCCTCCTCTTCCAGAACCCTCTGTTCAACTCCTCCAGAATCCTCTGTTCTTCTCCTCCAGAATTCTATGTCCTCCTTTATCTTCTAGATTCGACTGTCTTCTGTCTCCAGAATCCTTTAGACTCCAGGGATCAGCTGCAGCCTGATATTCCTCTTCATGTTGAGTTTGTCCAAAGGAGAAGACAGTAACGCCAGCGCTGATTGGGCGCCGGCATAACGTGTCACAACACCGCATCACAGCCCTGGCGAACGTTGTCAGCACGGGAGGCGGGTATAGGCTTTATTATTTTATCGGGGCAGAACATTTAGTTTGAGAAGGGTCTGTCCTAGTAGTGGACAACCACTTTGGGAGAAACTTAATTCCCTAAATCCCATATAGAAGGACTCTCACACAGCGATCCAAGAGCAAGGATCCCAAAACATCTGGGTGTAAAGGGTGACACTGGTTTGGCTTCATCCCAACTCATGTAATACGACTCTTTAAAGAGTCGATATTGACACCTGGGATTGCTACCTCCAATAGTTGAGGCCATGTTCTCTTTTCCTGTGAAGAGGCAATACTCCAGAGTTGGGCATACGGAAATCCAAGGGCCTGGTCCATCCTTCCCACCCCCCTAACATCTGCTGTTGGTGAACATTTGGAAACCATCTGACCACTTTTTTATTTAATCCCACATTGGCTGATAGCCTGAATGTGCCATGACTAGGCCAAGGGTGAACAAACACCTTTTTGTTTGGCAGATATAGTCCATATGTCCTCTAGGGTTTTGCCACCTTATGACGTATTGAAATCTCATTAAATTAACATTATCGCATTCTCTCTTTTCCTCTTTCACAGTTTCCCAACCTACTTACAGTACTTTGAAACGTTATGTAAAGCAAGTGGATCAACTAAAGGACTCACCAAATATCTATTGCTTCTTACTTATTCCCTACACAGATGATTACATGAACCATTCCGACATTAGTAAATGTGAAAACGTTTCTGGGGCCACCGCTTCCGACTTGTACTTGGGAAAGGATTTGGAGGAGTGAAGCTGAGACTTCAACATGCCTTACTTATAGGGAAAACCAATACTTTGGTATCACACTCCCTCCCTATTACATGCACTTAATCCCAGTATCCCCAACTCCTGCTGGAGACGTGGCAGCACTGTGGTGACCGACCTCCTCTATCTTGATCCAGTGCAGGCATTTGTTAAGAGTCTTATTTGTTGGGTCATTGACCTTCAGATTGTAAGTGGAGGCTGATCCCGGTCACATAATTATTATTATTATTTATATATATAGCACCATTGATTCCATGGTGCTGTACATGAGAAGGGGTTACATACAAATTACAGATAGCACTTACAGTAAACTAACAATTACAGACTGATACAGAAGGGCGAGGACCCTGCCCTTGCGGGCTTACATTCTACAGGATTATGGGGAAGGAGACAGTAGGTCGGGGGTTGCAGCAGCTCTGGTGATGGTGAGAAGGCAGCGGGGTCAGTGCAGGCTGTAGGCTTTCCTGAAGAGGTGGGTTTTCAGGTTCCGTCTGAAGGATCCGAATGTGGTTGATAGTCAGATGTGTTGGGGCAAAGAATTCCAGAGGATGGGGGATATTCGGGAGAAGTCTTGGAGGAGGTTGGGTGAGGAGCGAATAAGTGTGGAGAAGAGAAGGAGGCCATGGGAGGACTGGAGATTAGTTCAGAGATATATGAAGGAGACAGGTTAGGCTACTTTCACACTTGCGTCGGTACGGGTTTGTCGCAAAGCGTCGGGCCGACGTACCGACGCAACCTGTGAAATTTCTGCAAGACGTGGGCAGCGGATGCAGTTTTACAACGCATCCTGTGCCCATTCTGCAGTCGGGGGAGGAGGGGGAGGAGTTTCAGCCGCGCATGTGCGGTCGAAAATGGCGGACGCGACGCACAAAAAAAGTTACATGGAACATTTTTTTGTGCCCACAATCTGCCAAAACACGATGCATCCGTCGCATGACGGATGCGACGTGTGGCAATCCGTCGCAATACGTCGCTAATGCAAGTCTATGGAGAAAAAAACGCATCCTGCGGGCAACTTTGCAGGATGCATTTTTTCTCCAAAACGACGCATTGTGACGGACGTTACCAGACGCTAGTGTGAAAGTAGCCTTATGGATAGCTTTGTAGGTCAGTATTAGTAATATGGACTGGATACGCTGAGGAAATGGGAGCCAGTGAAGAGATTTGCAGAGGGGGGGAAGCGGAGGATTAGCGAGGAGAGAGATAAATTAGTCGGGCAGCAGAGTTAACGATGGACTGGAGAGGTACAAGGGTGTTAGCAGGGAGGCCACAGAAAAGGATGTTGAAGTATTCAAGGCGGGAGATGATGAGGGCATGCACAAGCATTTTAGTAGATTGACGGTTGAGGAAAAGATGGATTCTGGAGATATTTTTGAGCTGGATGCAACAGGAGGTGGAAAGAGCTTGGATATGCGGTTTGAAGGACAGGGCAGAGTCAAGGGTTACTCCGAGACAATGGGCTTCCGATACGGGGGAAAGCATGATGTCATTAATTGCAATAGATAGGTCAGGTAAGATCTATGATATGGAGGAAAGATGATGAGTTCAGATTTGTCCACATTGAGTTTGAGGAAGCGAGAGGAGAAGAAGGAGGATATGGCTGATAGACACTCTGGGATTCTGGACAGCAGAGAGGTGACATCTGGTATGAGGACATCCAGGATAGGGCGAGGTCTTTGATGCCAAAGGAGGAGAGGATCTGTAGTAGGAGGCAGTGGTCAACTGTGTTAAAAGCAGAGGACAGGTCTAGAAGGAGGAGTACAGAGTATTGCCCGTTAGCTTTGGCTGTAAGTAGGTCGTTAGTAATTTTGGTCAGGGCTGTCTCAGTTGAGTGATGGGGGCGGAAACCAGATTGTAGATTGTCGAAGAGTAAGTTAGATGAGAGGTGGGAGGAAAGTTCAGCGTGGACGTGCTGCTCCAGGAGTTTGGAAGCGAATGGGAGCAGCGATATTGGGCGATAGCTGGACATAGCAGTTGGATCGAGGGTTGGCTTTTTAAGGATAGGTGTGATTGTGGCATGTTTGAAAGCAGAAGGGAAGGTGCCAGAAGTTAGTGATAGGTTGAAGAGCTGGGTTAGGGATGGGATAAGAGTGGTGGTGAGGTTGGGGAGGAGGTGGGATGGGATGGGGTCGAGCGAACAGGTGGTCAGCATAATGGTGTGTGAGGCTTGGAATAACTTACACCTCTATTAAATGACACAATCTGGGCTCCATGGGACACATATTAGGTGCAAAGCGACTGTTAATGGATATAATTAAGTAGGTTCTTGTAGAATTATCGGACTGTCCGTGTTCTTGGTTCTTCCCTTCTATGTGAATGTCCTGTCTAGTCTAGTTGTCGCCAATGTTTATATGTAACCATAATATGTGAACTCTTCAGGGTAGAATTCATTCATTGTTGCTAATAGATGGTTTAGTAAAACGGTATTACCGTATGTTCATTTTTTTATTGTTTTATTTTGTAATTATGAAAAAATGTAGTTTTGGAAAAATAAATAAAAACTAATTTAAATTAAAAAAGATTGAGGAACCATCATCCACATTGGATGGATGGAGGCTGTGGCCACATGCACCCCAGGCGTGCGACCACCAATACATTCACTGTGAATTCATTTATTCCTATATTGCTGTTTAAATAGCATCAACTTCACAGGAAGGAACAAACTCCTCACATACACTCACATAAAAATAATAATAACAATATATATAAAATCAGCCTTGCTTTCGGACTGCCTCCTTCAGCAGCGCCATGTAACAGAAGAGCAGGCACCGAGCAGACGTACAGGCCGAGGCGCAGTCCTACAGGGAGAGATTAGGAGACATATACAAAATCTTGTGATTGGGCTGATGATGCCGGGTATAGGCCAGGCAGAAGAAATATAAGCCATTAGATTAAAAACCGTAAAAGATAAAAGCTGTACGTTGTCAAAAAGAAAGGATGATGAAACGACAGGAAAAAAAAGATCTATATAAAAAAACAATAAAAACCCACCGCCCACTGTAGAAAGGTAAAGGGAACAAACAACAGGGGTATTTTAAGGTTATTATGGAAGGTGACTGCATGGGGAAAATGTTCAAGTCGCTCGCCAACTCCGTACCTGCGTGCACCTTCCCGCCTGTCTTTCATTAGACAGAAACAAAAGGAGCAGGTAGGCGAGGAAGTGGTGGTTCTAGCGAGAGCGCGGCTTTTTTATCCCCCAGATCGTTTCTGCGCTGCCTTTGTACCGGCAGACAGGGAAGGTGATTTACTCTCCAGCTGAAGCTTTACACGCAGCGACGGGGAGGAAGTTCTGACGACAAGTTTTTACACAGTGAAGCATTTGAGATTTAACTCAGCCGACGAGCTCTTCCCATGAAGGTCCCTCTGTCAGGATTCAACCTAGATCTTAAAATGAAAGGCCGCGGCGACGCTGAGCGCTCGCTGGAATATGCTCCGTTTCCTAATGATAGGATTTCCCGCCCCCCCATACAGCATCTCGGGGACGATGCACGGTGTCATTAGCACAACTGAGGTTCCTGACACCTGGGATCCACCGCCATGATTTCTACCCTTCGTGCAGCGTTTAGTGGGAGATGAGCCTTATAATCTCAATAATCCGAGACTGGGCGAGAGGCAGCGAGGCCGGGGACGAACGCAGCCGTCTTCTCAAGAGACGAGTCACAAGGCTCGGCACACATTGATGGACTCATCATCTCCCCATTACATTTTATGGAGCTCACTGAATGCTCCTTTATTGAGAGGGAAGTGAAAAATGAAGATCACACTGCCAAAAATATTATTGAGACTGCAGGACCCACAATAATGATTATGACAGGCCGAAAACAGTCACTGACAGCAACAACACTGGTGCAAAATGCTACGTGAGCCACACAGCAAAAACAGATGTCATACAAACCTTAGAAGAAGCCTTCACCACGTGATCAGTATCATCCCCTCCAAATTATTACCACGTGATCAGTATCATCCCCTCCAAATTATCACGAGATCAGAATCATCCCCTCCAAATTATCACCATGTGATCAGTATCATCCTCCCCAAATTATCACCACATGATCAGCATCATCCCCTCCAAATTATCACCACATGATCAGCATAATCCTCCCCAAATTATCACCACGTGATCAGTATCATCCCCTCCAAATTATCACCACATGATCAGCATCATCCTCCCCAAATTATCACCATGTGATCAGTATCATCCCCTACAAATTAAAACCACGTGATCAGTATCATCTCCTTCAAATTATGACCACGTGTTCAGTATCATTCCCTCCAAATTATCACGACGTGTTCACTATCATTCCCTCCAAAATATCACGAGATCAGTATCATCCCCTCGAAATTATCACCACAAAATCAGTATCATCACCTCCAAATTATCACGATGAGATCAGTATCATCCCCTCCAAATTATCAACACGCGATCAGTATCATCTCCTCCAAATTATCACCACGTGTTCACTATCATTCCCTCCAAAATATCACGAGATCAGTATCATCCCCCTCCAAATTATCACCACATGATCAGTATAATCCCCTCCAAATTATCACCACAAAATCAGTATCATCACCTCCAAATTATCACAATGAGATCAGTATCATCCCCTACAAATTAAAACCACGTGATCAGTATCATCTCCTTCAAATTATGACCACGTGTTCAGTATCATTCCCTCCAAATTATCACGACGTGTTCACTATCATTCCCTCCAAAATATCACGAGATCAGTATCATCCCCTCGAAATTATCACCACAAAATCAGTATCATCACCTCCAAATTATCACGATGAGATCAGTATCATCCCCTCCAAATTATCAACACGCGATCAGTATCATCTCCTCCAAATTATCACCACGTGTTCACTATCATTCCCTCCAAAATATCACGAGATCAGTATCATCCCCCTCCAAATTATCACCACATGATCAGTATAATCCCCTCCAAATTATCACCACAAAATCAGTATCATCACCTCCAAATTATCACAATGAGATCAGTATCATCCCCTCCAAATTAACACCACATGATCAGTATAATCCCCTCCAAATTATCACCACGAGATCAGCATCATCACCTCCAAATTATCACCACATGATCAGTATAATCCCATCCAAATTATCACCACGAGATCAGTATCATCCCCTCCAAATTATCACCACATGATCAGTATAATGCCCTCCAAATTATCACCACGAGATCAGTATCATCCCCTCCAAATTATCACCACGAGATCACTATAGTCCCCTCCAAATTATCACGAGATCACTATCATCCACTCCAAATTATCACCACGTGATCAGCATCATCCCCTACAAATTATCACCACATGATCAGTATAATCCCCTCTAAATTATCACCAAGAGATGACTATCATCCCCTCCAAATTATCACATGATCAGTATCATCCCCTCCAAATTATCACATTATCAGTATCATCCTCTCCAAATTATCACCACATGATAAGTATAATCATCCTCAAATTACAGCTCTGATTTAATGCGAGACAAATGTGGTTGAAGATTTACCGCTCATATGTACAAGAATATAACTACTATAACACTGCCCCGAAGTACTAGAATATAACTACTATAATACTGCCCCTATGTACAAGAATATACAATAACTACTATAATACTGCCCCTATGTACAAGAATATAACTACAATAATACTGCTCCTGTGTACAAGAATATAACTACTATAATACTGCTCCCTATGTACAAGAATATAACTACTATAATACTGCCCCTATGTACAAGAATATAACTACTATAATACTGCTCCTATGTACAATAATATAACTACTATAATACTGCTCCTATGTACAAGAATATAACTACTATAATACTGCCCCCTATGTACAAGAATATAACTACTATAATACTGCCCCTATGTACAAGAATATAACTACTATAATACTGCTCCTATGTACAAGAATATAACTACTATAATACTGCTCCTATGTACAAGAATATAACTACTATAATACTGCTCCTATGTACAAGAATATTACTACTATAATACTGCCCCTATGTACAAGAATATAACTACTATAATACTGCCCCTATGTACAAGAATATAACTACTATAATACTGCCCCCTATGTACAAGAATATAACTACTATAATACTGCTCCTATGTACAAGAATATAACTACTATAATACTGCTCCTATGTACAAGAATATAACTACTATAATACTGCCCCTATGTACAAGAATATAACTACTATAATACTGCCCCTATGTACAAGAATATAACTACTGTAATACTGCCCCTATGTACAAGAATATAACTACTATAATACTGCTCCTATGTACAAGAATATAACTACTATAATACTGCTCCTATATACAAGAATATAACTACTATAATACTGCTCCTATGTACAAGAATATAACTACTATAATACTGCTCCTATGTACAAGAATATAACTACTATAATACTGCTCCCTATGTACAAGAATATAACTACTATAATACTGCTCCTATGTACAAGAATATAACTACTATAATACTGGCCCCTATGTACAAGAATATAACTAATATAATACTGCCCCTATGTACAAGAATATAACTACTATAAGGAGGGGGAGGGGAGCGCGGCCAATCGCAGCTGACATCCGGCACTATGTGCCAGGAGCGGTTACGGACCGCCCCTGGCACATTAAACCCCGGCACACTGCGATCAAACATGATCGCAGTGTGCCGGCGGTATAGGGAAGCATCGCGCAGGGAGGGAGCTCTGTGCGTGCTTCCCTGAGACCCCCGGAGCAACGCGATGTGATCGCGTTGCTCTGAGGGTCTCTTACCTCTTCCTCCCTGCGGCAGGCCTGGATCCAAGATGGCCGCGGCATCCGGGTCCTGCAGGGAGGTGGCTTCACAGCGCCTGCTCAGAGCAGGCGTCGGGAAGCCTCCAGGATCTGTGCACTTCAGATCGCCAATCTTACACTATAACATCATGTCCCACCCCTGGGGCAATGTTATAGTGTAAAAAAAAAAAAATTTCACATGTGTAAAAAAAAAAAAAAAAATTCCCAAAAATAAGCAAAAAAAAAAATCTATTGTTCCTATAAATACATTTCTTTATCTAAATAAAAAAAAAACAATAAAAGTACACATATTTAGTATCGCCGCGTCCATAGCGACTCGACCTATAAAACTGTCCCACTAGTTAACCCCTTCAGTTAACACCGTAAAAAAATAAAACGAGGCAAAAAACAACGCTTTATTATCATACCACCATATAAAAAGTGGAATAACACGCGATCAAAAAAAAGGATATAAATATCCATGGTACCGCTGAAAACGTCATCTTGTCCCGCAAAAAACGAGATGCCATACAGCGTCATCAAAGAAAAAATAAAAAAGTTATAGTCCTCAGAATAAAGCGATGCAAAAATAATTATTTTTTCTATAAAATAGTTTTTATCGTATAAAAGCGCCAAAACATAAAAAAATGATATAAATGAGGTATCGCTGTAATCGTACTGACCCGAAGAATAAAACTGCTTTATCCATTTTACCAAACGCAGAACGGTATAAATGCTTCCCCCAAAAGAAATTCATGAATAGCTGGTTTTTGGTCATTCTGCCTCACAAAAATCGGAATAAAAAGCGATCAAATGTCACGTGCCTGAAAATGTTACCAATAAAAACGTCAACTCGTCCCGCAAAAAACAACACCTCACATGACTCTGTGGACCAAAATATGGAAAAATTATAGCTCTCAAAATATGGTAACGCAAAAAATATTTTTTGCAATAAAAAGCGTCTTTCAGTGTGTGACGGCTGCCAATCATAAAAATCCGCTAAAAAAAACCCGCTATAAAAGTAAATCAAACCCCCCTTCATCACCCCCTTAGTTAGCGAAAAAACTTAAAAAAATGTCTTTATTTCCATTTTCCCATTAGGGCTAGGGTTAGGGCTAGGGTTAGGGTTAAGGCTACAGTTAGGGTTGGGGCTAAAGTTAGGGTTAGGGTTGGAGCTAAAGTTAGGGTTAGAGTTTGGATTACATTTACGGTTGGGAATAGGGTTGGGATTAGGGTTAGGGGTGTGTCAGGGTTAGGGGTGTGCTTAGGGTTACCGTTGGGATTAGGGATGTGTTTGGATTAGGGTTTCCGTTATAATTGGGGGGTTTTCACTGTTTAGGCACATCAGGGGCTCTCCAAACGCGACATGGCGTCCGATCTCAATTTCAGCCAATTCTGCATTGAAAAAGTAAAACAGTGCTCCTTCCCTTCCGAGCTCTCCCGTGCGCCCAAACAGGGGTTTACCCCAACATATGGGGTATCAGCGTACTCAGGACACATTGGACAACAACTTTTGGCATCCAATTTCTCCTGTTACCCTTGGGAAAATACAAAACTTGGGGCTAAAAAATAATTCTTGTGGAAAAAAAAGATTTTTTATTTTCACGGCTCTGCGTTATAAACTGTAGTGAAACACTTGGGGGTTCAAAGTTCTCACAACACATCTAGATAAGTTCCTTAGGGGGTCTACTTTCCAAAATGGTGTCACTTGTGGGGGGTTTCTACTGTTTAGGTACATTAGGGGCTCTGCAAACGCAATGTGACGCCTGCAGATCAATCCCTCTAAGTCTGCATTCCAAATGACGCTCCTTCCCTTCCGAGCTCTGCCATGCGCCCAAACAGTGGTTTACCCCCACATATGGGGTATCGGCGTACTCAGGACAAATTGTACAACAACTTTTGGGGTCAATTTTCTCCTGTTACCCTTGGTAAAATAAAACAAATTGGAGCTGAAGTAAATTTTTTGTGAAAAAAAGTTAAATGTTCATTTTTATTTAAACATTCCAAAAATTCCTGTGAAACACCTGAAGGTTAATAAACTTCTTGAATGTGGTTTTGAGCAGCTTGAGGGGTGCAGTTTTTAGAATGGTGTCACACTTGGGTATTTTCTATCATATAGACCCCTCAAAATGACTTCAAATGAGATGTGGTCCCTAAAACAAAATGGTGTTGTAAAAATGAGAAATTGCTGGTCAACTTTTAACCCTTATAACTCCCTAACAAAAAAAAATGTTGGTTCCAAAATTGTGCTTATGTAAAGTAGACATGTGGGAAATGTTACTTATTAAGTATTTTGTGTGACATATCTCTGTGATTTTATTGCATAAAAATTCAAAGTTTGAAAATTGCGAAATTTTCAAAATTTTCGCCAAATTTCCGTTTTTTTCACAAATAAACGCAGGTAATATCAAATAAATTTTATCACTATCATGAAGTACAATATGTCACGAGAAAACAATGTCAGAATCACCGGGATCCGTTGAAGCGTTCCAAAGTTATAACTTCATAAAGGGACAGTGGTCAGAATTGTAAAAATTGGCCCGGTCATTAACGTGCAAACCACCCTTGGGGGTAAAGGGGTTAATCTTAAGCTTAATGTTTTATAGAAACTGTTTTTTTTGCAACAGCTATTTCAGCTTCATATATCTAATAACTGTTGGACACAGTAATGTTTCTGCCTTGAAATGAGGTTTATTGTACTAACAGAAAATGTGCAATCTGTATTCAAACAAAAGTTGACAGGTGCATAAGTATGGGCACCCTTATCATTTTCTTGTTTTAAATACTCCTACCTACTTTTTACTGACTTACTAAAGCACTTTTTTTGGTTTTGTATCCTCATTGAGCTTTGAACTTCATAGCCAGGTGTATGCAATCATGAGAAAAACTACTTAAAGTGGCCACTTGCAAGTTGTTCTCCTGTTTGAATCTCCTCTGAAGAGTGGCATCATGGGCTCCTCAAAACAACTGTCAAATGATCTGAAAACAAAGATTATTCAACATAGTTGTTCAGGGGAAGGATACAAAAAGCTGTCTAAGCGATTTAACCTGTCACTTTCCACTGTGAGGAACATAGTAAGGAAATGGAAGAACACAGGTACAGTTCTTGTTAAGGCCAGAAGTGGCAGGCCAAGAAAAACTTCAGAAAGGCAGAGAAGAAGAATGGTGAGATCAGTCAAGGACAATCCTCAGGCCATCTCCAGAGAGCTGCAGCATCAACTTGCTGCAGATGGTGTCACTGTGCATCGGTCAACTATACAACGCACTTTGCACAAGGAGAAGCTGTATGGGAGAGTGATGCGAACGAAGCCGTTTCTGCAAGCACGCCACAAACAGAGTCGGCTGAGGTATGCAAAAGCACATTTGGAGAAGCCAATTTCTTTTTGGAAGAAGGTCCTGTGGACTGATGAAACCAAGATTGAGTTGTTTGGTCATACAAAAAGGCGTTATGCATGGCATGCATTGCATGCAAAAAAACACAGCATTCCAAGAAAAACACTTGCTACCACAGTAAAATTTGATGGAGGTTCCATCATGCTTTGGGGCTGTGTGGCCAATGGCGGCAACGGGAATCTTGTTAAAGTTGAGGGATGCATGGATTCCTCTCAGTATCAGCAGATTCTTGACAATAATGTTCATGAATCAGTGACAAAGTTGAAGTTACGCAGGGGATGGATCTTTCAGCAAGAAAATGATCCAAAACACCGCTCCAAATCTACTCAGGCATTCATGCAGAGGAACAATTACACTGTTCTGGAATGGCCATCCCAGTCCCCAGACCTGAATATCATTGAACATCTGTGGGATCATTTGAAGAGGGCTGTTCATGCTCGGCGACTATCAAACTTAACTGAACTGGAATTGTTTTGTAAAGAGGAATGGTCAAAAATACCTTCATCCAGGATCCAGGAACTCATTAAAAGCTACAGGGAGCGACTAGAGGCTGTTATTTTTGCAAAAGGAGGATCTACTAAATATTAATGTCACTTTTCTGGTGAGGTGCCCATACTTATGCACCTGTCAAATTTTGTTTGAATGCAGATTGCACATTTTCTGTTAGAACAATAAACCTCATTTCAAGGCAGAAACATTACTGTGTCCAACAGTTATTAGATATATGAAACTGAAATAGCTGTTGCAAAAAAAACAATTTTTATAAAACATTAAGCTTAAGATTAATAGGGGTGCCCAAACTTTTTCATATAACTGTATAATACTGCCCCTATGTACAAGAATATAACTACTATAATACTGCTCCTATGTACAAGAATATAACTACTATAATACTGCTCCTATGTACAAGAATATAACTGCTATAATACTGCTCCCTATATACAAGAATATAACTACTATAATACTGCCCCTATGTACAAGAATATAATTACTATAATACTGCCCCTATGTACAGGAATATAACTACTATAATACTGCTCCTATGTACAAGAATATAACTGCTATAATACTGCTCCTATGTACAAGAATATAACTACTATAATACTGCTCCCTATGTACAAGAATATAATTACTATAATACTGCCCCTATGTACAGGAATATAACTACTATAATACTTCTCCTATGTACAAGAATATAACTACTATAATACTGCTCCTATGTACAAGAATATAACTACTATAATACTGCTCCTATGTACAAGAATATAACTGCTATAATACTGCCTCCTATGTACAGGAATATAACTACTATAATACTGCTCCTATGTACAAGAATATAACTACTATAATACTGCTCCTATGTACAAGAATATAACTACTATAATACTGCTCCCTATGTACAAGAATATAATTACTATAATACTGCCCCTATGTACAGGAATATAACTACTATAATACTTCTCCTATGTACAAGAATATAACTACTATAATACTGCTCCCTATATACAAGAATATAACTACTATAATACTGCCCCTATGTACAAGAATTTAACTACTATAATACTGCTCCTATGTACAAGAATATAACTACTATAATACTGCTCCCTATGTACAAGAATATAATTACTATAATCCTGCCCCTATGTACAGGAATATAACTACTATAATACTTCTCCTATGTACAAGAATATAACTACTATAATACTGCTCCTATGTACAAAAATATAACTACTATAATACTGCTCCTATGTACAAGAATATAACTGCTATAATACTGCTCCCTATATACAAGAATATAACTACTATAATACTGCCCCCTATGTACAAGAATATAACTACTATAATACTGCTCCTATGTACAAGAATATAACTGCTATAATACTGCTCCCTATATACAAGAATATAACTACTATAATACTGCCCCCTATGTACAAGAATATAACTACTATAATACTGCCCCCATGTACAAGAATATAACTACTATAATACTGCCCCCTATGCACAAGAATATAACTACTATAATACTGCCCACTATGCACAAGAATATAACTACTATAATACTGCTCCTATGTACAAGAATATAACTACTATAATACTGCCCCCTATGCAAAAGAATATAACTACTATAATAATGCTCCTATGTACAAGAATATAACTACTATAATACTGCTCCTATGTACAAGGATATAACTACTATAATACTGCTCCCTATGTACAAGAATATAACTGCTATAATACTGCTCCTATGTACAGGAATATAACTACTATAATACTGCTCCTATGTACAAGAATATAACTACTATAATACTGCCCCTATGTACAAGAATATAACTACTATAATACTGCTCCTATGTACAAGAATATAACTACTATAATACTGCCCCTATGTACAAGAATATAACTACTATAATACTGCTCCTATGTACAAGAATATAACTACTATAATACTGCTCCTATGTACAAGAATATAACTACTATAATACTGCCCCTATGTACAAGAATATAACTACTATAATACTGCCCCTATGTACAAGAATATAACTACTATAATACTGCCCCTATGTACAAGAATATAACTACTATAATACTGCTCCTATGTACAAGAATATAACTACTATAATACTGCCCCTATGTACAAGAATATAACTGCTATAATACTGCTCCTATGTACAGGAATATAACTACTATAATACTGCTCCTATGTACAAGAATATAACTACTATAATACTGCTCCTATGTAAAAGAATATAACTACTATAATACTGCTCCTATGTACAAGAATATAACTACTATAATACTGCCCCTATGTACAAGAATATAACTACTATAATACTGCCCCTATGTACAAGAATATAACTACTATAATACTGCCCCTATGTACAAGAATATAACTACTATAATACTGCCCCTATGTACAAGAATATAACTACTATAATACTGCTCCTATGTACAAGAATATAACTACTATAATACTGCCCCTATGTACAAGAATATAACTGCTATAATACTGCTCCTATGTACAGGAATATAACTACTATAATACTGCTCCTATGTAAAAGAATATAACTACTATAATACTGCTCCTATGTACAAGAATATAACTACTATAATACTGCCCCTATGTACAAGAATATAACTACTATAATACTGCCCCTATGTACAAGAATATAACTACTATAATACTGCCCCTATGTACAAGAATATAACTACTATAATACTGCCCCTATGTACAAGAATATAACTACTATAATACTGCTCCTATGTACAAGAATATAACTACTATAATACTGCTCCTATGTACAAGAATATAACTACTATAATACTGCCCCTATGTACAAGAATATAACTACTATAATACTGCTCCTATGCACTAGAATATAACTACTATAATACTGCCCCTATGTACAAGAATATAACTACTATAATACTGCCCCTATGTACAAGAATATAACTACTATAATACTGCCCCCTATGTACAAGAATATAACTACTATAATACTGCTCCTATGTACAAGAATATAACTACTATAATACTGTCCATATGTACAAGAATATAACTACTATAATACTGTAAAGGCTCAGGGTTTTGCTATAGTTGAAGTCACAAGTTTACGTTCACCTTTGCTACATTCATTAAACCTCAATTCTTCCTAATTCCTGACATTTAGTCCCCGTCCACAATCTTGGGTTTAGTCTGAATCTCTGCTCTATTTCCAGAATGCATAAATGTAAGAATGTTGTTGAAGTCAATCATTTATTTAGCTGTTACGTCTTTGGCTCAGAGGTTTACACATATGGTATTCGGTAGCATTACTTCGGTCACACGTTTCCGGTCGCTTTCTACAAGCTTTTCGCCGCTATCTGATCACCTTATGAGGAGGATTCTCTCAGCAGTCGGTCACAGTCTAGAGGCGATGGCAGAGTTTGCAGATCTTGCCGGACGCATGATATGCAGGAAGCACAGAGAAATGCAAAAGAGGAAGCACCATATGAAGCAGAGCCGGGTGTGAGGATACACACAAGTAGTAGACAATCCTAAACTTGCAGCAAACAAGTGGTTAACCCCTTAACGCTATGTGATGTACACATCTACCATGGTAGAAAGTCTGCCAAATATTATAGCCAATCAGATTCTGCCAGGGATGGGGCCCGATAGGACAATGTCATACATAGCACCGCTAACATACTGCTGCGTATTACTCATTTGCTAATGCAATCATAAGATAGAAAAGGATTCTGAGAAATTTATTTAAAAAATAAATACCGTAAATAAAAACCTACCTTCCCGCTTAAAAATATGGAAAAAATAAAAAATAGCTCACTTCATCCTTCCTCACAAAAAACATAGAAACGGTATAAAACAAAAAGGTACTAATACATACTACAATGAAAAAAGAGAGAAAAAGAAAGCCGCACAGCCTCTAGTATCAGAGCTGTTAGCTATCGTGGAGCGAAGAGGAGACTGGACATCTGACAAAAAACGGAGGTGCTTGCGTTGATATAAAGTCTATGATAAAATAGCTGGCAGTAGAAAAAACGCTACAGCACTCACCAGGCTTGCAGTTCAAGGGTTCTTTATTAGATCGCACACACAGGCATCTTCATGGCACGGGGGAATAACAGAGTGCGAGAGTGCAACAGACGAGACGACGACGGCTGTTTCGCGTCTAGACCCGTGGAAGCGCTCTCCCTTAGCGCGAAACGGCCGTCGTCATCTCGTCTGTTGCACTCTCGCACTCTGTTATTCCCCCGTGCCGTGAAGATGCCTGTGTGTGCGATCTAATAAAGAACCCTTGAACTGCAAGCCTGGTGAGTGCTGTAGCGTTTTTTCTACTGCCAGCTATAATACATACTACATCTCTACCTCATGCAGCTTGATAAGTGAAAAGATGAAAGAGCTATGGCTCTCAGAAAAGGATATGTTGTAAAAAATATATACCGCACATATTTTTATTAAAATAGTCATTTTCTTGTAGAAAAGGTTAAATAAAAAATGCCATAAATTGTTTATCACCATAACGTACTGGCATGTACGATAAAACATTATTACTATTTATCCTGCACCAGAAAAAAGCAACACCAGAACTGATGGATTGTCATCATCCAGCCTTACTAAGAAATAAATGTGATGAAAAAGTTGTTTGTACCCAAAAATGTGATTATTGAAGATGACAACATGTCCTAAAAATATTAAACTCTCAGGAAACTCTGTGCACAGAAAAGTAAAAAAAAAAAAACGCATGTTATGGTGAAGTCCTAAAAATGAATTTTTTTGTGGGGGCTTAGATACATATAAAATTAAATAGAATAGTGAGTACATAAATAATTCCAGAGTAGTTTCTTCTTCTTTTTTTTTACATTAAATTTGCAAAATCAAAGTGAAATAAAAACTGATCAAAAAGTTCCATGCACCAGAAAACGGCACCAACGACACCTACAGCTCCACTGACCGAAACCTGTAATGTAGGGAGCTCAGAATACGGAAACAAAATGATCTTTCTTCAAACCGTATGTACTGTACAAGAGCAGTAAATCATAGATAAAACTACTGTCATAATCATGCTGACACACGGAACAAAGGTAACAACTTATTCGTGCAGCCGGTGAAAAGAAGAAAATCTAAAACTTAAAACTTTTTTTCTTTATTCGACCCTACAAAGCGTCAATAAGATTGGTAAGAAGTTACATGTAACCATAAATCCTGCCACATACAAGTACACCTCATCCTAAAAAAAACAAGGTCTCTTGTAGTTATGTCGATGGAAAAATAAGAACAATATGACTCCTGGAATGTAACAATAAAACAATGGAAATAATTGCTTTGTCCGAAAGGTCCAACATAGGCAAGTCTTTAAAGGGTTAGTAGTGGAGAAAACGGGTTCCAGTCTGCAGAGCTGTGGTTCCACGATGGAATCATAGATGAACAGGTAAAGTGGTAACTTGCCTGCAGTTATGGTTAATAGTGGTTACGCTCCTCGGTGGCGCATGCGGTTCGGAAAGCCACTGTGCCACAGACTGGACTAAGGCTATGTGCACATGTAGGAAAAGTGGTGCAGAATTTTCTGCACAAAATCCGCATATCCTGGCAGAATCCGCAGCCGCGGAATTGCCGCGGTTTTTATACGGATTTTGTGCAGTTTTTATGCGGAATTGATGCGGATTTTCTGCGTTTTTTGCCACTGCGGATTTTTATCATGGAGGGGTGCAGAAACGCTGCAGATCCGCACAAAAGAAGTGACATGCACTCCTTTGAAATCCGCACTGATTTTTCCGCACCATCTGCACAGCTTTTTTTTTTTATCCCATTGAATAACATTGTACTGTACATCACAGTGCGGATCTGCAGCGTTTCTGCGTGGAAAAATCCGCTGCAGATCCGCAGCAAATCTGCATCATGTGCACATAGCCTTACCCTGGAGGGGCGAGATTAAGCAGCTGCCATGGCGCTCGCTGGAGCCTCTAGTGGCGAGGTCAGACCTGTGCGGCAGGTAGCTGCCAGGTACTAGGGCGACGTTCGGCTGTAGCTGCTGACCCCAAAGGGACGGAGACGTCACTTCATATACTCGGGCAAAGCAGGACGACGCGTTTCCCTCTATATTCTCAGTCCAAACGGGGTTCATCAGGGGAAATGGTTGCGGTAATCCACGGGCAGCAGATGACGGTGGAACAGATCCGTCTTTATTCGGATTGCCGGTGCGCAGCGCACATTGCGTTCCAGCTGTTCCAGAATTCAATATCTCCATATACTTCTCCTTCCGTATGATGCCATCTATTGTATGAAGGGCACCAGACATTCCTGCAGTAAAGCACCCCCACAACATGATGCTGGCCCCCTGTGCTTCACGTTTGGGATGGTGTCCTATGGCTTGCAAGCCTCCCCTTTTTCTTTCATACATGATTGTGGCTATTATTGTTGAACACTTCCATTACTGTTTCCTGAGAATAAAGGACATTTATCCAGTTGTGAACTGTAACCGCTCATTTTTATGTCCGTTTTGGAGCAGTGGCTTCTTTGCTTAGCGGTCTTCAGGTCATGTCACCACAGGACACGTTGGACAGTTCATGTAGATACTAAAGATGAGCGGATCCAGCAAAATTCATTTTTAAAGCGCTAAAAAGGAAACCAGGTCACCTCCCATGCTGTGGATGATTCTTCGGCCAGGACAGAGCACATTGCTACGCTGACAACGCGCTGGTATGTGTGCACTGGACCATGTGTTATCTACTACCAATAAATCATGCAGTTCAACTATTGAATCTACAGCCCAATGTTGGACTATCTGTTATCTCACAAAATTTGAATTCTGTTGTATATATTTTCCTGGGAATTTGATTCGCAAAGAAGTTATCCTCCATGAATTGAATGTCCCTTATTTTTATTTCTTCACCATCTTAAGGTTCTTTTTGGTGCAGCAATATTGCGGCCAGTAACCGTCACTTTGCTGAATTTGCATGTTGTAATATGGGAGTAGGCTTCCATTATACTCCAATATATTCGTTCTTCTCTGAAAGATACTTTTTCTCCAATTTCCTCCAACAATTTCACAAGGTCGTCTGCTCTCGCATTTGAAATGATCTGTACATGCACATCTAGGAGAAAAAATACGTCTCCTTCCTGGGTGGTATAATGGCCACATGCTCCGGTTATGTTGTCCATCTCTAGATATAAAACAAGCTCCTTCCAGAACAGTTTGATGGCCGAGAGCTCCATGTCACTCACATACTTCCACATGCACCTATGATGGTTAGTACATCCTCCTCTAGATACAGAACGCAACTCCTTCCAGAATGGAATTACAGCCCCATGCTCTGGGTGTGTTTAGTATGTTCTCCTCTAGATACAGAATGTGTCTCCTTCCATAACAGTATGATTGCCGAGTGTTCCAATGGTGATTCGTATGTCCATCTAGACACACATTGTGTCTCCTTCCATAACAGTATGATGGCCCCATGCTCTGGGTGTGTTTAGTACATTCTCCTCTAGATACAGAATGTGTCTCCTTCCATAACAGTATGATGGCCCCATGCACTGGTTGGGTTTATTACGTTCTCCTCTAGATACAGAATGTGTCTCCTTCCATAACAGTATGATGGCCCCATGCTCTGGGCATGTTTAGTACTAGTGATCAACGAATATACTCAGTACTCGAAATTTCCCGAGCATGCTCTGGTGACCTCCGAGTATTTGTAAGTACTCGGAGATTTAGTTTTCAGAGCCGCAGCTGATTGATTTACATCTGTTAGCCAGCATAAGTACATGTGGGGGTGGCCTGGTTGCTAGGGAATCCCCACACGTAATCAAGCTGGCTAACAGATGTAAATCATTCAGTTGCGGCGCTGAAAACTAAATCTCTGAGTACTTACAAATACTCGGAGGTCACCAGAGCATGCTGGGAAATCTCGACTAACGAGTATATTCGCTCATCACCATTTAGTATGTTCTCCTCTAGATACAGAATGTGTCTCCTTCTTCCATATCAGTATGATGGCCCCATGCTCTGGGCATGTTTGATACGTTCTCCTCTAGATACAGAATGTGTCTTCTTCCATAACAGTATGATGGCCCCATGCTCTGGGCATGTTTGGTACGTTCTCCTCTAGATACAGAATGTGTCTTCTTCTTCCATAACAGTATGATGGCCCCATGCTCTGGGCATGTTTGGTACGTTCTCCTCTAGATACAGAATGTGTCTTCTTCCATAACAGTATCATGGCCCCATGCTCTGTGCATGTTTGGTACGTTCTCCTCTAGATACAGAATGTGTCTCCTTCTTCCATAACAGTATGATGGCCCCATGCTCTGGGCATGTTTGGTACGTTCTCCTCTAGATACAGAATGTCTCTCCTTCCATAACAGTATGATGGCCCCATGCTCTGGGCATGTTTGGTACGTTCTCCTCTAGATACAGAATGTGTCTTCTTCCATAACAGTATGATGGCCCCATGCTCTGGGCATGTTTGGTACGTTCTCCTCTAGATACAGAATGTGTCTCCTTCCATAACAGTATGATGGCCTCATGCTCTGGGCGTGTTTGGTACGTTCTCCTCTAGATACAGAATGTGTCTCCTTCCATAACAGTATGATGGCCTCATGCTCTGGGCGTGTTTGGTACGTTCTCCTCTAGATACAGAATGTGTCTCCTTCCATAACAGTATGATGGCCCCATGCTCTGGGCATGTTTGGTACGTTCTCCTCTAGATACAGAATGTGTCTCCTTCCATATCAGTATGATGGCCCCATGCTCTGGGCATGTTTGGTACGTTCTCCTCTAGATACAGAATGTCTCTCCTTCCATAACAGTATGATGGCCCCATGCTCTGGGCATGTTTGGTACGTTCTCCTCTAGATACAGAATGTGTCTCCTTCCATATCAGTATGATGGCCCCATGCTCTGGGCATGTTTGGTACGTTCTCCTCTAGATACAGAATGTCTCTCCTTCCATAACAGTATGATGGCCCCATGCTCTGGGCATGTTTGGTACGTTCTCCTCTAGATACAGAATGTGTCTTCTTCCATAATAGTATGATGGCCTCATGCTCTGGGCGTGTTTGGTACGTTCTCCTCTAGATACAGAATGTGTCTCCTTCCATATCAGTATGATGGCCCCATGCTCTGGGTATGTTTGGTACGTTCTCCTCTAGATACAGAATGTGTCTCCTTCCATAACAGTATGATGGCCCCATGCTCTGGGCATGTTTGGTACGTTCTCCTCTAGATACAGAATGTGTCTCCTTCCATATCAGTATGATGGCCCCATGCTCTGGGCATGTTTGGTACGTTCTCCTCTAGATACAGAATGTCTCTCCTTCCATAACAGTATGATGGCCCCATGCTCTGGGCATGTTTGGTACGTTCTCCTCTAGATACAGAATGTGTCTTCTTCCATAATAGTATGATGGCCTCATGCTCTGGGCGTGTTTGGTACGTTCTCCTCTAGATACAGAATGTGTCTCCTTCCATATCAGTATGATGGCCCCATGCTCTGGGCATGTTTGGTACGTTCTCCTCTAGATACAGAATGTGTCTCCTTCCATAACAGTATGATGGCCCCATGCTCTGGGCGTGTTTGGTACGTTCTCCTCTAGATACAGAATGTGTCTCCTTCCATAACAGTATGATGGCCTCATGCTCTGGGCGTGTTTGGTATGTTCTCCTCTAGATACAGAATGTGTCTCCTTCCATATTAGTATGATGGCCCCATGCTCTGGGCGTGTTTGGTACGTTCTCCTCTAGATACAGAATGTGTCTCCTTCCATATCAGTATGATGGCCCCATGCTCTGGGCATGTTTGGTACGTTCTCCTCTAGATACAGAATGTGTCTCCTTCCATAACAGTATGATGGCCCCATGCTCTGGGCATGTTTGGTACGTTCTCCTCTAGATACAGAATGTGTCTCCTTCCATATCAGTATGATGGCCCCATGCTCTGGGCATGTTTGGTACGTTCTCCTCTAGATACAGAATGTCTCTCCTTCCATAACAGTATGATGGCCCCATGCTCTGGGCATGTTTGGTACGTTCTCCTCTAGATACAGAATGTCTCTCCTTCCATAACAGTATGATGGCCCCATGCTCTGGGCATGTTTGGTACGTTCTCCTCTAGATACAGAATGTGTCTCCTTCCATAACAGTATGATGGCCCCATGCTCTGGGCATGTTTGGTACGTTCTCCTCTAGATACAGAATGTGTCTCCTTCCATATCAGTATGATGGCCCCATGCTCTGGGCATGTTTGGTACGTTCTCCTCTAGATACAGAATGTCTCTCCTTCCATAACAGTATGATGGCCCCATGCTCTGGGCATGTTTGGTACGTTCTCCTCTAGATACAGAATGTGTCTTCTTCCATAATAGTATGATGGCCTCATGCTCTGGGCGTGTTTGGTACGTTCTCCTCTAGATACAGAATGTGTCTCCTTCCATATCAGTATGATGGCCCCATGCTCTGGGCATGTTTGGTACGTTCTCCTCTAGATACAGAATGTGTCTCCTTCCATAACAGTATGATGGCCCCATGCTCTGGGCGTGTTTGGTACGTTCTCCTCTAGATACAGAATGTGTCTCCTTCCATAACAGTATGATGGCCTCATGCTCTGGGCGTGTTTGGTACGTTCTCCTCTAGATACAGAATGTCTCTCCTTCCATAACAGTATGATGGCCCCATGCTCTGGGCATGTTTGGTACGTTCTCCTCTAGATACAGAATGTGTCTCCTTCCATAACAGTATGATGGCCTCATGCTCTGGGCGTGTTTGGTATGTTCTCCTCTAGATACAGAATGTGTCTCCTTCCATATTAGTATGATGGCCCCATGCTCTGGGCGTGTTTGGTACGTTCTCCTCTAGATACAGAATGTGTCTCCTTCCATATCAGTATGATGGCCCCATGCTCTGGGCGTGTTTGGTACGTTCTCCTCTAGATACAGAATGTGTCTCCTTCCATAACAGTATGATGGCCTCATGCTCTGGGCGTGTTTGGTATGTTCTCCTCTAGATACAGAATGTGTCTCCTTCCATATTAGTATGATGGCCCCATGCTCTGGGCGTGTTTGGTACGTTCTCCTCTAGATACAGAATGTGTCTCCTTCCATATCAGTATGATGGCCTCATGCTCTGGGCGTGTTTGGAACGTGCTCCTCTAGATACAGAATGTGTCTCCTTCCATATCAGTATGATGGCCCCATGCTCTGGGCATGTTTGGTACGTTCTCCTCTAGATACAGAATGTGTCTCCTTCCATATCAGTATGATGGCCCCATGCTCTGGGCGTGTTTGGTACGTTCTCCTCTAGATACAGAATGTGTCTCCTTCCATATTAGTATGATGGCCCCATGCTCTGGGCATGTTTGGTACGTTCTCCTCTAGATACAGAATGTGTCTTCTTCCATAATAGTATGATGGCCTCATGCTCTGGGCGTGTTTGGTACGTTCTCCTCTAGATACAGAATGTGTCTCCTTCCATATCAGTATGATGGCCCCATGCTCTGGGCGTGTTTGGTACGTTCTCCTCTAGATACAGAATGTGTCTCCTTCCATATCAGTATGATGGCCCCATGCTCTGGGTGTGTTTAGTACATTCTCCTCTACATACAGAATGTGTCTCCTTCCGTATCAGTATGATGGCCTCATGCTCTGGGCGTGTTTGGTACATTCTCCTCTAGATACAGAATGTGTCTCCTTCCATATCAGTATGATGGCCTCATGCTCTGGGCATGTTTGGTACGTTCACCTCTAGGACAGAGAACATGTGTCCATCCTGAGTGGTATGATGGCTGCGTGCTCCCATGGTGATTAGTATGTCCACCTTTATGTCTTGGCAAGTTTGTTTTGATTTGCCATAACATCAAGCAAAGAGGCGTGTAGGCCTAAGGTAGAGCCACATATCTGCCTGTAATTAACACAAATAATGCCAATTAGCCTAACAGGAGCTCCTAAAACCATGACATCGATTTCTGTAACTTTCCAAGCTCTTTAAAGGCACAGTCATGTTGGTGGACGCAAACTTCTGAGCTGCTGGAATTCTGATCTTGGCCCATTTATACTATTTTCGACAGCCCATTTAATTTCTAGCGAAATTGTGCAATGCATTCTTTTCCCTGTGGTGGCGCTGCAGGGACATTGAACTCTCGCAGATCAATTTCGACAAAGATTTCTGCTGATTGACCGGGACCCATACAATTGGGATTTATTCAGGGGACTCTTCTAACATAAAAGAATGATTCAAAATGGAGACTCCATGTAAAGATCGAAAGTAAATGGAATAACCAAGTAAGATGGAATATTGCCCTTATTGTCAGAGGGCATCCTGCCTGGGCCGGCCCTGCCCGGGGTATCAGGGCAACTGCCCCGTCGGCCAATACAACCAGCACTAACTCTGCAGCACAGAAGAGCGCACTTTATAAAACTGAGCAGAGAAGATGAGGAATTTCCTTTTTTTGTTCCTTGTAATTCTCATTAGAAATCATAATAGCGGCTTTTGATTACATGAAGCCGGCTCCTGTTATTTGTACGAGATGAAAGCCGTATCAATGTTACAAAAGACAATGGAGATATTCCTTCTGCTTTTAACCACTTTCATATTGCAAATGATGGAAGACTTTAAAGGACGAATTGTGGACTCAGTTTCCACCATGTAAAATTAGAGGGGGAGAAAGAAACAGAATACATTACTCCGCGAGGATGAGGAGGAAGGGCCATTTCAATATCAAACTGGAATAGACGTCTGAAGAAAATGATGGCGTCCGAGAAGACGACGAGAGGGTGACAACTCCCCACCACCTCCGCAGGCTCTGCTGTTACTGACCCAGAAACTATACAAACCAGAAAAACTAAACTATCGGCCCCCTGCCCAATGAGAACCGATAGTATTATAACACTGGGGGTACAGCAGGCATATACGGCACATAATGCACAACATAGTATATCCTGGTGCCGTACTTGTCAGCACACCCCACACATCATGTGTACAGATGGACGAACCCCAACAATACACCGAACACCTACTTTTCACCAGGAAGTCCGCGTTACTGTTCGGATTCGGCACCCAAACACCGAGGTTTGACGCATTGTCATGTGCATGGCAGCACCGCAAACACTGCCACTGATCGGCGCTAAAATCAACACCGCCGGTCAGACAGCCGTGGTTCCCACGCTGTAAAATGAAAGCATGAGCCCACAGCTGTGATCTGAGGTGCCAGCTGATGATTGCTCTCGCTGCAGCAGGCATAAGCTGATGGGAGCAGTAGTCCCATCAGCCGACGCCAGTGATTGGAGGTAAACTTTTTACCTCCGATCACAGCTATGGGCTCACACTCATTGGACAGCATTGGAATCGCGGCAGTCTGACTGGCAGTAATTATTTTTCCGCCAATCAGAAGCAGTGTTTGTCACGCTGTGATGCACATGGCAAACACTGGAGGTTCAAGCCCCCCATTCAAGTGAATGGGATCCGGGTTCAGGCACTTTTCTGGTACCCAAACCCGAACTTTTTTTAAATGTTCGGCCGAACCCGCCAGACCAGAACATCCAGGGGTCCGCACACCTCTAATCATGTCGTTAACTAGTACTAAAATCAGTGAATTTGGTGAACATTAAATGTGAGTGGCCGCCTCCAGCAGCAGCGCCAGGAGGGAGCAACAGCAGCAGATCACTTCTGTCCTGGGCTCCGCTCACATTTGCATTGCATGGTTTCCAATAGGAGGTCCAGGATTTATCAATGCATAAAGAGCAACAAGCTGATCTAAAAAAATACTGGATCCCTGACAGACATCGTAAGGTTACAGGACCCATCGGGTCTGAATAGAACTCATGATGCCAATGGGGGCAGAGCCTTGAAAGGCGTCTAGTTAATGAGAAATCATTTCTCTGATGTGCCCATACGCACAGGACGATCACAAAGTCTGCACATCTTTACCCTCTCATTTTCTACAAAACCACCAGTCAGAAGTGCCTTCTGGGCACTATGTCAATAACATCTGCATGCAGCCATTCTTCCCATCGGTTTAGATTGTGAGGCCAAATGGGAACAGTAATGACAATTAGAGCGAGTCAAGTCCATGGATGCTGGACAGGAAGCCTGAGATCCGCCTCTTAACCGCCAGCATCCTCCACACATAAAGCCTGGCACAGCGTCACGTATGTGATGCAAAGCAACGATGACACAGTGCAAGGCCGGCTAATCTACAGAGGAACCGGGGTGCCGGCAGGCAACAGGCGGCTCTGCCCGGGCTCGTATCCAGCCGCCATGGAATACTGATCTGACTCCTGGACCAGGGTTCTGCAATCTTATTTGCTCATCTTTCTAGCGCTGCGGGCTAGGCTGGCGCGATATAAGAAAGCTAAATAAATAAATAGTTCCTAACTTCGTAAGTTTCTGACCTAAAGGAACACTCCAGGAAAAACTGATTTTCTGCGTTCTATAAAATGCAGCCCCTAGAGGGGCGGAGCACGACTCTTATAATTGGTACCATGCTCCGCCCCTGAGGGCCTGAACTTGGCACCACACAGTGTATCACTGTTTTATGGACTGAACCTCGGGGGTTGGCAGATTTTTCAAGGCAGCCATAGATGTCACCATCCCCACATGATTATTTCACAACTGATAAAGAACCACATGCATACCGAGACATATTATAATAATTAACATACTTTTACTATGGAGCAAGCAATTTCTTGTACAACTGTATCACTACAATTTGTTAGAAAATGTATGTCAGTCACTAGATAGGTTCTTGAACCTTTATTGCCGTCACCACAAATGCACTGATGATCGGTCCGATAACTCAGAGTTCATCATCCCCTTGGGCCTAAATCTATCACTAGTCTCCGCTTCCTTATCCCAACCCTGCTAGTGTTTGCATTGGGGAAAATGTAGAAAAGGAGCAGATATCAGTGGGTGAAATGTGATTTTGTGTCATCCCTGCCTCTCTACGTAGCGAATCCCTCTAAAAAAGAAAACTGAATGAACAATGTCAACTTTTAGCAAACTAAGCTTTGAAAGTGTAAGCAAGTGAATGGGTGAGTGGTGGAGAGGGGGTGGCGAACATGGAGCTCGGAAGCACTCACCTCTTCCCGTAATTTTAGCAACTGCGACGAGAATGCACAAAGAGAGATAAAAAGGAAAGAGAAGGCAAGAGAGAGAGATCAGTTGTGTGACAGGATACAGAATTAACACTGACAATTTATCTGTTTACATGTTTAGCATTTAAAGAAAAATCACAGACAAACACATTAAACGGAGCTAAACATTCGCCGGGTTCCGGGCGCCTTTTTTTTTTTTTCCTTTCCCTTTTTTTTGTGAGTGACTAAAGATCAGTTTCTCATACTGTCACATTAAACAGAAAAAATGGTTTGGGATTCTCTTTTAAAAGCACATCTAAGACGCAATCATCAAGTAGAGGGGAACGGCTCGGTGGAACTCGGTTACAAAGAGGAAACATTAAAAAAATAATAAAAGAAGGTTTTAGCCTCCGTATTCTGTATCATACACTTACACCCAGTCACCCCGGCTCATTCAGACACTGGTATTCTTCATGGTGCCAGGGATAACAGGTACCCAAAAAAAAAAAACCTCTCGGGTCGATCCCACAAAAATAAAGTGGGAACAGAGGCCGCAGGAGGTGCCCCCTGGGGTAAGAAAGGAACGTTCTGGGGCGCAGCGGGTACTTGGTGCAATGTGACCACTCCACTGCCCGCTGGAAAACCTGCAACATTTATTATTTGGTTCCTTATTTTGCATGTTTTTCCAGCCCCGCATATTCCTGCCCGCTGCTTGTGAACAAGTCCCAGTATTCTCAGATTACCCTCTGCCAATAAAGCTGCCAGCTAAGCACATTTCTCCAACTTCTTTCTTACACAGTTCAATCTCCTTAAAAAGCATTTGTTTGTCTTCCTGACGACCGATGGGGACAAGATTGAGGTTTTCAGTAAGCAAATTATTGCAGCTCTGCTGCTCCAAAATAGAGTTTGGGTCAGATGGCAAAGCTGCTCGGCTGGAGTATTAGAGAAAAAAAAAACGTAACATATTCCCGTAATGAATGACGGGACGGCGTGAATGCATTTCATAGATGAAAATATAAAATACAATCCAAAACTAACTATCTGCTTATTTAGGCTTTCAAATCAGCACATTTCACCTTCTACTTTAAACCACAGTGGTCTGCAAAAAAAATATTTATATGCAACGTATGGATCCATCTGAGGTCGTCACGGACTATCAATATCTAATTAAAGTGACCAATGCGGCATCAGTGTTAATCCTAAATTTTGTGCAAATTAATGAGCTAAATAAATAAAAATTAAAAAATAAAGACAAAAACTAATTTAAATTAAGTAATTTTCTTCGTCTTTAATTTCTTCACTTTTATTTATTATACTGTATAATTTATTTATAATTTATATTTATTTATTATACTGTATAATTATTATTTATTATACTGTATAATTTCTTCACTGTTATTATACTGTACATATATATTTTTGTGTAATTTTTATTTTCTCTAATACAGCTATATAGTTTTTAATAGTAATTTTACATAGCATACACGGTAAGAGATAACAAATGTGTTTAAAACTATAAAAATACATAATGATATGAATGAAAATTTAAAAATGCATAAAATATACAACAATAAATAAAAATACTAAAAATGTAATAAATCTATAAAGTTAATATATAACAATATACCAGAATTAATTTCTGATTTAATAAACGCTTTAGCCACTAATCATACATCCCAAAATAGACTTTAGCTGTTTAACTCATTGTAGAAAATGAAAGTAAATTTTATTTTTAATTGATAACAATGTTAATTGATTTTGACCTGGCTATTATTTCTTTCTAACGCACTTTTAATGCCGATGAAGGACATAAAACTTTAATACATAAGCACATGTCACTGCTTATGAAAGTGACTTAGTGATAATAAATTTGACATTTTGCTTAAAATATAAATCTAGCGAGGGAAAAAAATTCTAAATATTTTTTCCCTATTTACGATTTTGGAATGGTTTCTAAAGGGGTTAACAAAAGTGGGATTTTTTTTCTGAAGCTTTATGTTAAGAAGATGGCGGCTCCGCTGACAAATCTTATGACAGATATTTATTTTCATTTTTTAGAAATGCTAATTTTCCAGCGTGAACGTTCACTTTTCAGAGCGAGATCATTAAATGCCGGATACGTTGCGATCAATGACACAGGTTTTAATGTTTACATGTGTGACGGGTTACTTAGCAAAACTTATTGCACCACATTCAATGATCTTTAAAACATTGGGATTTTGTTTTTCAGACTTTCCACTGCAAATAAAAAAAAAAAAAAAAGAAATCTTTATCTCATTTGTGCTGGATGGCTGACTTTAAGCCTTGGTTTGTTTGGGGTTTTTTTTTTCAGGATTTGTTACCAAGTAGCAGAATGCTTCTTTATCATTTTAATCATTGACACATTCAGTCAATTTAGGAAAAATAACACGTGAAAAAAGAAAAAAATTCTGAACAAAGAAAAGCATTTTTGTTGCTCTTGATATCTAAACTAAAATAATCGGCGCTAATTCTGATATTTCTAGAAAGGCAGAAGGTTCACGTTGTTACTTTTACCAAAATATTAACAAAATAATTTTTTTTTTCCTTTTTTTATGGACGCGGAACTTGATGCGAGGGGTAATCTGTTTCTTTGTAGACTTGGGAGAGAAATCTGGTTTGCGCTGGTTTGAGCCAGTGAAATCTCTTGTGGTTAAGCCGTCTGCTGTGACTAAAATCAAAACATGCCGCGGCGTGTGCAACGGGGATGGAGGCGCATGCACGTGACTCCCCAAACCACCGAAATTAAAAAAAAAAAAAAAAAAACGATAATGTGACGACCATTCCTGCCTGCATGCTGATAACAAATAAATGCTGAACTCTATTAAACGCCCCTTCCCTATTATCGCGGGTCGAACAGACAATTTTCTGAACTTATGATGGTTGTCTATTTACTTCTCTATAAACCCTCGCCGTGCGTAGAAGAGATTTGAGCTCGCTAATGATCTTCTCTGCCGGGGCTATATGAGATGATACCGGCCTTCTTCAGATCTCGGGGAATTAAATTGACCAACTTCACCCGCCAGCTCTGTAGCTGAAGACTGATGTACTTTGTGCACAGCGAGCCAAATCTCACACCAAAAGGATCGAGCGGGCAAAAAAATTAAGCATCTTGTGCTCGGCAAATATGGGGCCTGTAATCTGGATTTTCATTAATTATTTACCATGTGATTGCACTGAAGAGTTTACAAAAAAATTACAATATCATCGAAATGGCAAGATGGTGAAAATAAAAAAAAATGTAATAATTAATTCCTAACAACTTGTAAAAAAAATTACAAATATATATATATATATATATATATATATATATATATATTTATTACACATTGCCAATAATTATATATATAACGTAATTAATTTTTACATTTTATTGTTTTTACCATAACATATACATATATATTACATACTTATTGTTTTTCTTTTGCCACCATAATACCAATTTGATAATAGTGTTTTGATATAACAGGCCTTTCTGCAATTACTTTACTGATCGCCATATCAATACATAAATATACACACACATATCTACATACATAGACATATAGATACACATATATATGTACATAGATATATTTTTCATTTTACTTACATAGCGCCATTAGTTCCACAGTACTTTACAGAATATATATATATATATATATATATATATATATATATATATATATATATATATATATATATATATTTATATATATATATTTATATTTGCTTTGTGGAAGCAAAAAAAAAAAATTCCAGCTGTTGTCATGAAAAATAATACTTTTTATAATTATTTAATTTACTTTTATTTTAAAGTGTTTATGACATGTGACCAATTTAATTTTTGTTTATTTTTTACTGTTAAACCTTAATATTTTTTTTATTACTGACATCCAGTATGCATAAAAAATATGAAAAATGTCATGTTAATGCTGCTCAACTTGATAACTCTCTGTCCCGACACTGACAGCTCGCATCTATGGCAGTGTACACACTCTCCTGATTGAGGCTTGTAGATTTATGCACCGCTCTCCAGTGTCTATAGCCTTCACGCAAAAGAATATTCCATCATTTATTAAAAAGAAAATAAAAGTTGCCATATGGAGTCAAATCTTTTTGGGCTCAAAATAATCATGATAATAATAATAATAATAATAATAATAAACACTATTTTATCACAGGCACTAATTAAAAAGAAATGTAAATTTACTGATGTAAGAAGATTTCTGATCTTGCACAGAGGAGAATAGGAAGCAGTGAGGGGTCATTGAGAGACCCCATGTGAGAGAGAAACGTACATGTCTTCTATTTATTTCTAACTGAGACAGAAGGAAATAAGGGGGGGGGGGGGGGCGACACCTTTATGGACAATATCCCTTTAAGAGGTCTGACTTATTTATTTATTTGGCTGTGAGGACATCTCCTCGACAGCTTCTTCTTCCTCTACTGGATTTATATACATTTATCACACGGAAAAAAAAGAAGAAGATTCCTTAATAAACAGGAAAGAAAAAAAAAGTATTGATACAAAATATCTATTCCTCAATGTATTAACACAAAACCTGTGATCTCTAATACAGGAAGGCGGCTGATGAATCTCAGTTATAATCTATAATATCAGAATATTCCTCTTATATATGACCTATATTACCAGGATACTTTAGAGTATCAGTAACACTGGAATACTCCCTGTAATCATAGATATATCTGACCACGGAGAAAAATGACCGCAGAATTTAATGTTAGAGAATAAAATACTCCCATATGATATTCAATAAAAATATAGTATAAAAAAGACTCCATGATAACACAGAGCACAATATCGTTCCTATAATATCAATGATCTCATAATCTCCATTCTGTGAGACCACCCGTAATAATCACAGGGGGATCATCCTCTGTAGCACCAGCTACAATATGAAGACGCTGCGCTAAAATGTACAGAGAATAAGTCAGTGATTCTCTCTGGAAAATCCTCTTTAGGGTATGTGCACACGTTCAGGATTTTTCGCATTTTTTTCGCTTTTTTTGCGAATATGCATCCTATCATTTAGAATGCATTCCGCAATTTCTGTGCACATGATGCGTTTTTTCCACGAAAAAAAAGCATTGCGGTAAAAAAAAAGCAGCATGTTCATTAATTTTGCGGATTTTTCGCGTTTTTCCCGCTATTAAATACATTGGGAAAGCTCCAGAAAAAAACGCGCAAAAAAGCGTAAAAAAAAAAACCGCGGCGAAAAAACGCATGCGGTTTCAGAAATGGCAGAAATGTCCGGTTTTTGTCAGGAAATTTCTGCAAGAAATCCTGAACGTGTGCACATAGCCTTAATACAGTGAGTACCGGAGTGCGGTAATTTATGAGGGATACCTTGTATATAGGGTATATATGTGCACACACAGTATATACACGGTATTACACCATGAACACAGAGTACGGCATGGACGCTCTCATAAAGCATAATCCAGGTCTGTAATACAATCTGTAATGCCGCCATGCGGTAAATCATGTATGATACAGACATATGCCGCCCTCCGGTAAACACCACCACAAGTCCCGTGTACTGACGATGTACCCCATTCCATCATGTATCCGCGCGTCACGTCAGCGCCATTTCTCACTGACTGTTCTGGGATTTGGTTCTTGCAGGGTTGATGTATATTGTAAAGCGCTAAGAATTGCTGAAAAATGGAATTAATGAACAGCTGTCACCAGGTCAAACGTGGCTTGTTCCCCTCTTACTTTATTCCCGCTGCTTTCATTGTGGATTCAGTTTTTTGCTTTTCTTCTCACCCGCAGTACAAAAAAACATTACAAATATTCTCCGTTCTACATTGATGAGGTGACGTAACAGTCGGTCTGACGTCTTGATGTGGACAAAAGAGGCAGATTATGATCTTACAAGATGGGGCTCTTGGAGAGTCACAGCAACAGAGATCTTACAAGATGGGGCTCTTGGAGAGTCACAGAGGCAGAGATCTTACAAGATGGGGCTCTTGGAGAGTCACAGCAACAGAGATCTTACAAGATGGGGAGTTTGGAGAGTCACAGCAACAGAGAACTTACAAGATGGGGCGCTTGGAGAGTCACAGCAACAGAGATCTTACAAGATGGGGCTCTTGGAGAGTCACAGCAACAGAGATCTTACAAGATGGGGCTCTTGGAGAGTCACAGCAACAGAGATCTTACAAGATGGGGAGTTTGGAGAGTCACAGCAACAGAGATCTTACAAGATGGGGCGCTTGGAGAGTCACAGAAGCAGAGATCTTACAAGATGGGGCGCTTGGAGAGTCACAGGCACAGAGTTCTTACAAGATGGGGCTCTTGGAGAGTCACAGCAACAGAGATCTTACAAGATGGGGCTCTTGGAGAGTCACAGCAGCAGAGATCTTACAAGATGGGGAGTTTGGAGAGTCACAGCAGCAGAGATCTTACAAGATGGGGAGTTTGGAGAGTCACAGCAACAGAGATCTTACAAGATGGGGCTCTTGGAGAGTCACAGCGGCAGAGTTCTTACAAGATGGGGCTCTTGGAGAGTCACAGCAACAGAGATCTTACAAGATGGAGCTCTTGGAGAGTCACAGAGGCAGAGATCTTACAAGATGGGGCGCTTGGAGAGTCACAGAGGCAGAGATCTTACAAGATGGGGCTCTTGGAGAGTCACAGCGGCAGAGTTCTTACAAGATGGGGCTCTTGGAGAGTCACAGCAACAGAGATCTTACAAGATGGGGCGCTTGGAGGGTCACAGCAGCACAGATCTTACCAGATGGGGCTCTTGGAGAGTCACAGCAGCAAAGATTTACAAGATGGGGTGCTTGGAGAGTCACAGCAGCACAGATCTTACCAGATGGGGCTCTTGGAGAGTCACAGCAGCAAAGATCTTACAAGATGGGGCTCTTGGAGAGTCACAGAGGCAGAGACCTTACAAGATGGGGCTCTTGGAGAGTCACAGCAGCAGAAATCTTACAATATGAGGAGCTTGGAGAGTCACAGCAACAGAGATCTTATAAGATGGGGCTCTTGGAGAGTCACAGAGGCAGAGATCTTACAAGATGGGGCGCTTGGAGAGTCACAGCAACAGAGATCTTACAATATGGGGCTCTTGGAGAGTCACAGTGGTAGAGATCTTACAAGATGGGGCTCTTGGAGAGTCACAGCGGCAGAGATCTTACAAGATGGGGCTCTTGCACAGTGGATCCAGCGATGAGTCTTCACTGCTATTCTGCTGCAGCCTATCCGTGAGCTCAGCTGCTCTGATCGCCTTGTGCCATCAACCCAGGCAGAACCACACAGCTTATTGATTAGCTGCAGCGCTGTCGTCATAACATCAGCGCTACAGAATAGCAGACGCCGGAGGAATCAGTGGAGACTCAGCGCTGGATACAAGAAGTGAGTAAAAAACAAGGGGGTGTTTTTTTTAAAAACTGCAGCCGGGACAGTAAGGATTTTCTAAAAGTGAAAAACCCCTTTACAAATCATTGGACTAGTTCCTTGAGCGGCGGATTACAGCTTATATCCTCCGGGAGGCTGAAGGAGGTGGTTGTGGTGGTTGGCCGAGCAGGAAGGTCCAGACAATCACTATGATCCATAGAGGAAGAAGGGGGTAGATCCAGTGATACTTCTAAACGCGCCAACCAGGACATTACATTTCTCTTGGGATTTTCTCCTCGGACGTCATATTCATGCATTGTAGAATGTGAATTTTCCCGGGAATCAAGAAATAAAAAATGTGGGATTTGAAATGCTGGATCTAACCCCTTCTTTCTCTTTATGGACTGCCTCACCTTGGATTTGGGATCCTGTGCACTCGTGGATAGATGAGTTGATCATAGCTTCTTTTTCAATCACTATGATCCCCCTGAAGCTGATGGCAAGATTTATGGTGGTCTGTATTCTGTTGATGGATCTGACCAAGGGCGGAACATGGCACAGTGTATGCTGCGTCCTTGCCATGCCCCGCCCCCAGATAACGCACCGGGTATAATTATTTTTTGCAGTGTTGCTTTAATTTCACAAGAATTTCCGTTCTTCCTATTACAGGACTCTGATCTCATTGTGTTTGCCAGGAAAGCTCCCACTTTCAGCTGGATCCACAGGCCGCTACTCACCCGGGTGCTTCCGACCTCTGTCTGGTCATTATATGGCGGGTTACAATTCAGGCGGCATAGAAAGAACAGTAAAGACTGCAAATAAGAAAACTTCTGTGACCATGAGAGACCATGGGTGACAGGTGCCACCCAGTAATACCTAAATAAATAAATATATGGTGTGTGTGTGTATATATAAATATAAATAAACTTCCTTCTCACCCCCCAATGGTCCTTTCTCATTCTCTACCAGAGGCCTGGGAGTTTGAGGGTTCGGCGCAGGATTTTAGTCTTCTGAAAAAAAAACAGAAATGTAGACATTTTTGCAAATTTAATAACCAAAGAAAAACTGAAATCTCACATGGTCATAAGTATTCAGACTCTCTGCTCAGACACTCATATGTAAGTCCCATGCTGTCCATTTCCTTGTGATCCTCCTTGAGATGGTTCTACTTCATTAGAGTCCAGCTGTGTGTAATTAATCTGATAGGACTTGATTTGGAAAGGCGCACACCTGTCTATATAAGACTTCACAGCTCACAGTGCATGTCAGACCAAATGAGAATCATGAGGTCAAAGGAACTGGCCGAGGAGCTCAGAGACAGAATTGTGGCAAGGCACAGATCTGGCCAAGGGTACAACAGAATTTCTGCAGTACTCATGGTTCCTAAGACCACAGTGGCCTCCATAATCCTTAAATGGAAGAAGTCTGGGACCACCAGAAGTCTTCCTAGACCTGGCCGTCCAGCCAAACTGAGCAGTCGTGGGAGAAGAGCCTTGGTGAGGGAGGTAAAGAAGAACCCCAAGATCACTGTGGCTGAGCTCCAGAGATGCAGTAGGGAGATGGGAGAAAGTTCCACAAAGTCACCTATCACTGCAGCCTCCACCAGTTTAGCCTTTATGGCAGCGTGGCCCGACAGAAGCCTCTTCTCAGTGCAAGACGTATGAAAGCCGCATAGAGTTTGCTAAAAAACACATGAAGGACTCCCAGACTATGAGAAATAAGATTCTCTGGTCTGATGAGATGAAGATAGACCTTTATGGTGATAATTCGAAGTGGTATGTGTGGAGAAAACCAGGCCCTGTTCATTATCTGCCCAATACAATCCCTACAGTGAAACATGGTGGAGGCAGCATCATGCTATGGGGGTGTTTCTCAGCTGCAGGGACAGAACGACTGGTTGTCATTGAAGGAAACATGAATGTGACCAAGTACTGAGATATCCTGGATGAAAACCTCTTCCAGAGTGCTCTAGACCTCAGACTTGGCCGAAGGTTCACCTTCCAACAAGACAACGACCCTAAGCACACAGCTAAAATAACAAAGGAGCGGCTTCAGAACAACTCTGTGACCAATTCCTCACTGGCCCAGCCAGAGCCCTGACCTAACCCCAACTGAGCATCTCTGGAGAGACCTGAAAATGGCGTCCACCAACGTTCACCATCCAACCTGACGGAACTGGAGAGGATCTGCAAGGAAGAATGGCCAAGGATCCCCAAATCCAGGGGTGAGAAACTTGTTGCAGCATTCCCAAGAAGACTCATGGCTGTACTAGCTCAAAAGGGGCTTCTACTCAATACTGAGCAAAGGGTCTGAAGACTTATGACCATGTGATATTTCAGTTTTTCTTTTTAATAAATTAGCAAAAATTTCTGCATTTCTGTTTTTTTCAGCCAAGATGGGGTGCAGAGTGAACATTAATGAGAAAAAAATGAACTTTACTGAATTTACCAAATGGCTGCAATGAAACAAAGAGTGAAAAATTTAAAGGGGTCTGAATAGTTTATGCACCCACTGTGTGTATATATATATATATATATATATATATATATATATATATATATATATATATATATATATATATATATATATATATATATATGTATATACAGTCATATGAAAAAGTTTGGGCACCCCTATTAATCTTAAGCTTAATGTTTTATAAAAATTGTTTTTTTTGCAACAGCTATTTCAGTTTCATATATCTAATAACTGTTGGACACAGTAATGTTTCTGCCTTGAAATGAGGTTTATTGTACTAACAGAAAATGTGCAATCTGCATTCAAACAAAATTTGACAGGTGCATAAGTATGGGCACCCTTATCATTTTCTTGTTTTAAATACTCCTACCTACTTTTTACTGACTTACTAAAGCTCTTTTTTTGGTTTTGTAACCTCACTGAGCTTTGAACTTCATAGCTAGGTGTATGCAATCATGAGAAAAGCTACTTAAAGTGGCCACTTGCAAGTTGTTCTCCTGTTTGAATCGCCTCTGAAGAGTGGCATCATGGGCTCCTCAAAACAACTGTCAAATGATCTGAAAACAAAGATTATTCCACATAGTTGTTCAGGGGAAGGATACAAAAAGCTGTCTCAGAGTTTTAACCTGTCAATTTCCACTGTGAGGAACATAGTAAGGAAATGGAAGAACACAGGTACAGTTCTTGTTAAGGCCAGAAGTGGCAGGCCAAGAAAAACTTCAAAAAGGCAGAGAGGAAGAATGGTGAGATCAGTCAAGGACAATCCTCAGACCACCTCCAGAGAGCTGCAGCATCTACTTGCTGCAGATAGTGTCACTGTGCATCGGTCAACTATACAACGCACTGTGTTTTTTTGCCGCCATGCATAACGCCTTTTTGTATTACCAAACAACTCAATCTTGGTTTCATCAGTCCACAGGACCTTCTTCCAAAAAGAAATTGGCTTCTCCAAATGTGCTTTTGCATACCTCAGCCGACTCTGTTTGTGGCGTGCTTGCAGAAACGGCTTCTTTCGCATCACTCTCCCATACAGCTTCTCCTTGTGCAAAGTGCGTTGTATAGTTGACCGATGCACAGTGACACCATCTGCAGCAAGTTGATGCTGCAGATCTCTGGAGATGGTCTGAGAATTGTCCTTGACTGATCTCACCATTCTTCTTCTCTGCCTTTCTGATGTTTTTCTTGGCCTGCCACTTCTGACCTTAACAAGAACTGTACCTGTGTTCTTCCATTTCCTTACTATGTTCCTCACAGTGGAAATTGACAGGTTAAATCTCTGAGACAGCTTTTTGTATCCTTCCCCTGAACAACTATGTTGAATAATCTTTGTTTTCAGATCATTTGACAGTTGTTTTGAGAAGCCCATGATGCCACTCTTCAGAGGAGATTCAAACAGGAGAACAACTTGCAAGTGGCCACTTTAAGTAGCTTTTCTCATGATTGCATACACCTAGCTATGAAGTTCAAAGCTCAATGAGGTCACAAAACAAAAAAAAGTGCTTTAGTAAGTCAGTAAAAAGTAGGTAGGAGTATTTAAAACAAGAAAATGATAAGGGTGCCCATACTTATGCACCTGTCAAATGTTGTTTGAATGCAGATTGCACATTCTCTGTTAGTACAATAAACCTCATTTCAAGGCAGAAACATTACTGTGTCCAACAGTTATTAGATATATGACACTGAAATAGCTGTTGCCAAAAAAACAATTTTTATAAAACATTAAGCTTAAGATTAATAGGGGTGCCCAAACTTTTTCATATGACTGTATATATATATATATATATATATATATATATACATACAGTGGGGCAAAAAAGTATTTAGTCAGTCAGCAATAGTGCAAGTTCCACCACTTAAAAAGATGAGAGGTGTCTGTAATTTACATCATAGGTAGACCTCAACTATGGGAGACAAACTGACAAAAAAAATCCAGAAAATCACATTGTCTGTTTTTTTATCATTTTATTTGCATATTATGGTGGAAAATAAGTATTTGGTCAGAAACAAACAATCAAGATTTCTGGCTCTCACAGACCTGTAACTTCTTCTTTAAGAGTCTCCTCTTTCCTCCACTCATTACCTGTAGTAATGGCACCTGTTTAAACTTGTTATCAGTATAAAAAGACACCTGTGCACACCCTCAAACAGTCTGACTCCAAACTCCACTATGGTGAAGACCAAAGAGCTGTCAAAGGACACCAGAAACAAAATTGTAGCCCTGCACCAGGCAGGGAAGACTGAATCTGCAATAGCCAACCAGCTTGGAGTGAAGAAATCAACAGTTGGAGCAATAATTAGAAAATGGAAGACATTCAAGACCACTGATAATCTCCCTCGATCTGGGGCTCCACGCAAAATCCCACCCCGTGGGGTCAGAATGATCACAAGAACGGTGAGCAAAAATCCCAGAACCACGCGGGGGGACCTAGTGAATGAACTGCAGAGAGCTGGGACCAATGTAACAAGGCCTACCATAAGTAACACACTACGCCACCATGGACTCAGATCCTGCAGTGCCAGACGTGTCCCACTGCTTAAGCCAGTACATGTCCGGGCCCGTCTGAAGTTTGCTAGAGAGCATTTGGATGATCCAGAGGAGTTTTGGGAGAATGTCCTATGGTCTGATGAAACCAAACTGGAACTGTTTGGTAGAAACACAACTTGTCGTGTTTGGAGGAAAAAGAATACTGAGTTGCATCCATCAAACACCATACCTACTGTAAAGCACGGTGGTGGAAACATCATGCTTTGGGGCTGTTTCTCTGCAAAGGGGCCAGGATGACTGATCCGGGTACATGAAAGAATGAATGGGGCCATGTATCGTGAGATTTTGAGTGCAAACCTCCTTCCATCAGCAAGGGCATTGAAGATGAAACGTGGCTGGGTCTTTCAACATGACAATGATCCAAAGCACACCGCCAGGGCAACGAAGGAGTGGCTTCGTAAGAAGCATTTCAAGGTCCTGGAGTGGCCTAGCCAGTCTCCAGATCTCAACCCTATAGAAAACCTTTGGAGGGAGTTGAAAGTCCGTGTTGCCAAGCGAAAATCCAAAAACATCACTGCTCTAGAGGAGATCTGCATGGAGGAATGGGCCAACATACCAACAACAGTGTGTGGCAACCTTGTGAAGACTTACAGAAAACGTTTGACCTCTGTCATTGCCAACAAAGGATATATTACAAAGTATTGAGATGAAATTTTGTTTCTGACCAAATACTTATTTTCCACCATAATATGCAAATAAAATGATAAAAAAACAGACAATGTGATTTTCTGGATTTTTTTTGTCAGTTTGTCTCCCATAGTTGAGGTCTACCTATGATGTAAATTACAGACGCCTCTCATCTTTTTAAGTGGTGGAACTTGCACTATTGCTGACTGACTAAATGCTTTTTTGCCCCACTGTATGTATGTGTGTATATATATATATATATATATATATATATATATATATATATATATATATATATATATATATACAGTGCCTACAAGTAGTATTCAACCCCCTGCAGATTTAGCAGGTTTAATAAGATGCAAATAAGTTAGAGCCTTCAAACTTCAAACAAGAGCAGGATTTATTAACAGATGCATAAATCTTACAAACCAAAAAGTTTTGTTGCTCAGTTAAATTTTTATAAATTTTAAACATAAAAGTGTGGGTCAATTATTATTCAACCCCTAGGTTTAATATTTTGTGGAATAACCTTTGTTTGCAATTACAGCTAATAATCGTCTTTTATAAGACCTGATCAGGCCGGCACAGGTCTCTGGAGTTATCTTGGCCCACTCCTCCATGCAGATCTTCTCCAAGTTATCTAGGTTCTTTGGGTGTCTCATGTGGACTTTAATCTTGAGCTCCTTCCACAAGTTTTCAATTGGGTTAAGGTCAGGAGACTGACTAGGCCACTGCAACACCTTGATTTTTTGCCTCTTGAACCAGGCCTTGGTTTTCTTGGCTGTGTGCTTTGGGTCGTTGTCTTGTTGGAAGATGAAATGACGACCCATCTTAAGATCCTTGATGGAGGAGCGGAGGTTCTTGGCCAAAATCTCCAGGTAGGCCGTGCTATCCATCTTCCCATGGATGCGGACCAGATGGCCAGGCCCCTTGGCTGAGAAACAGCCCCACAGCATGATGCTGCCACCACCATGCTTGACTGTAGGGATGGTATTCTTGGGGTCGTATGCAGTGCCATCCAGTCTCCAAACGTCACGTGTGTGGTTGGCACCAAAGATCTCGATCTTGGTCTCATCAGACCAGAGAACATTGAACCAGTCAGTCTCAGAGTCCTCCAAGTGATCATGAGCAAACTGTAGAACAGCCTTGACATGACGCTTTGAAAGTAAAGGTACCTTACGGGCTCGTCTGGAATGGAGACCATTGCGGTGGAGTACGTTACTTATGGTATTGACTGAAACCAATGTCCCCAGCTCCATGAGATCTTCCCGGAGCTCCTTCCTTGTTGTCCTTGGGTTAGCCTTGACTCTTCGGACAAGCCTGGCCTCGGCACGGGAGGAAACTTTCAAAGGCTGTCCAGGCCGTGGAAGGCTAACAGTAGTTCCATAAGCCTTCCACTTCTGGATGATGCTCCCAACAGTGGAGACAGGTAGGCCCAACTCCTTGGAAAGGGTTTTGTACCCCTTGCCAGCCTTGTGACCCTCCACGATCTTGTCTCTGATGGCCTTGGAATGCTCCTTTGTCTTCCCCATGTTGACCATGTATGAGTGCTGTTCACAAGTTTGGGGAGGGTCTTAAATAGTCAGAAAAGGCTGGAAAAAGAGATAATTAATCCAAACATGTGAAGCTCATTGTTCTTTGTGCCTGAACTACTTCTTAATACTTTAGGGGAACCAAACAGAATTCTGGTGGGTTGAGGGGTTGAATAATAAATGACCCTCTGAAAATACTTTTCCCAATTTAAAAAATAAATAAATAAAGAAATAACATTCTTTTTTGCTGCAGTGCATTTCACACTTCCAGGCTGATCTACAGTCCAAATGTCACAATGTCAAGTTAATTCCAAATGTGTAAACCTGCTAAATCTGCAGGGGGTTGAATACTACTTGTAGGCACTGTATATATATATATATATATGTATGTATATATATATATATATGTATATATATATGTATATATATATATATATATATATATATATATATATATATACACACACACACACACACACACACACACACACACACACACACACACATACATACATACATACATACATACATACATACACAGACACACGTCTGAGGTGGGCAGGACGGAAGGTGGGACGGGCGCTGCAGAAAGCAGGGAAAAGACAACGTGAGACATCTTACACATCCATACATTACAGCGCCCCTCCTAGTACAGCCTGGTGTCCGCTGCACACGCGGGTGATGACTGGGTGACCTCATCACTACTTAGTAAATCATACTGGCGGCTGACATCTCTGCGCTGTAAACACTACAGGGGAAAGCTGCTTCTACTTAGGGGTGATGCAGCGAGTGCTTGATGTGTTATGACATGTATGTAAATCTATGAGGCCACATTGCGTTCTGGTGGGGGACGCCCTGCAAAGTGATTGCATGCTGGTGTGGGACGCCGTGTAGGGTGAGTGTGCACTGATGAGGGAGGTGCCATACAGGCTGAGGGCACACTGATGGGGGGCACTGTGCAGGGTGAGTGTGCACTGATGGGGAGGTGCTTTAGAGGCTGGGTGCACACTGGTGAAGGGTGCCGTGCACCAAGAGTGCACACGTTTGGGGAGCACAGTGCAGGCAGAGTGCATACTGGTGATGGGCACCGTGCAGGAACAGTGCGTACTGGTGGGGAGCACAGTGCAGGCAGAGTGCATACTGGTGGGGGGGCGCCGTGCAGGGACAGTGCACACTGGTGGGGGGCACCATGCAGGGACAGTGCACACTGGTGGGGGGCACCATGCAGGGACAGTGCGTACTGGTGGGGGGCACCGTGCAGGAAGAGTGCACACTGGTGGGGGGGCGCCGTGCAGGGACAGTGCGTACTGGTGGGGGGCACCGTGCACGGAGAGTATGGCTACAATCACACATTACCAATGGGATAACAGCAGAATGGCTGATACAGCACAGCGCAGGGAATACTGCCGGCCGGTGATGGGCGGCTGAACTGGAACCTCACAGCACAAAACACTGGGGCATTTCATCCACATCTGTGAAAGTCATTGCATTGTGACCCAGCACCTGGTACAATGACTGACCTCCTCTTGGGCGCAGGGTTGGGGTATAGCGCATGTGAGGGGTACACAGGCAGGTCACCACCGCACACATTTATGCTGGAGAGGTCGGGCTCTGACTCCGCTAACCACACTACAGTGAGGAGTTGCTGGTTCTGCGATTCCATAATTCGGCTCCATGATGAATAAGTCAATGCTCGGTGTTTGTTCTCGCCGTGTTTGTTCTCCCCGTGTTTGTTTGGGTTTCCTCTGGGTGCTGCAGGTTTACTCCCAAAATCCAAAGACAAACTGATAGGGAACGTATATTGTGAACCCCAACGGGGACAGCGATGATGTCTGTACAGCGCTGGGGAATTAATGGCGCTATATAAGAGACTAACGCATAAAATAAGAAGATATCTATTACTCACTTACATTTTCAGGGTAAATTACTGCACAATAATGTTCTCTGAGCGGAAAAGTGCTTCATCCAAAAGAAAGTTCATTGGATGTTTGTTTCCAGAGATTTACACAAAATCGTGTTGATTTAACTGCAACGTGTGAACTAAAAACCTAAATCTGCCCATAAGACTAATAATGGGGAGTAAGTGCTCAGACCGATTATTCCGGAGGATCACCTGAAGGATATTTTACATCA